>NW_015390914.1:12927-14898 GCF_001527695.2 Protobothrops mucrosquamatus | reverse complement strand
TATATTTAAGAGAATACACTTTAGACAAGCCTATTTTTAACCTTTCATGGAATGTAAATGTAATTGTGGAAGTTTTCCGTATAGAGACAAAATCTGGGCCTTGGGAAAGATAATGGAAAGAATTTAATTCTTCCAGAAGGAACATTAAAAAGGTCACACCTGCACAGTTTATATTAAATGGGCCGTTTCATGGAAACTGTCCCAGAGCTACAAATTGGACTATAAAAAAATCATAGTACAAAGTCAAAGGTATACATCATTTAGCTTTGCAAAGGGGGGTGGGTGGAGCAGGGAGAAATGTTTTTTAATGATACACAATTATAAGGAAAACAAATTTAAAATGCACTTTGTGAATATATTTCATCAATGTTTATATAAATTTTGACAATCATTTACTTGGCAAAGAGTGCTTCTCCACTGAGAAAATATTTGGTAAAGGATGCTAGAAGGTGTGTTGGAAACATGGTAAGGAAACTTTTAAAAAGACAATTATTATTTAAACATTTCTCTCTCTCTTGCCTCTGGCAAGAAACCTTTGTAAATAAAGATGTGTTTCTGAAACTTGCACATCAGCTGGGTCTTCAAATTTGTTTGCTATTTTCATATTAAGTCTGATAGTTTTGATGGCTGTAAAATTTTCCATAGCATGTGTGCAAATGTTGAGGTGTGGTCTAGATTACTTTCAAAACAGTAATAGCTAACAATATGCCCTCCCTATAGTGTAAAAAAAAAAAAGGAAAGGTAGACTCAAAGTTATTAGAGACAACAATTTTGAAATTTGCCCTCCATTTTTGGGAGGGGTTTATTAGCTCCTGATGCAGGGATGTTGGGCGATTGCAAGTGATACGTTCTGGGGAAATAAATTATTTAAGGATTTTGTCATTGTCAGGAAATGGAAACGTAACCTAAGAGCTGTGCTGTAGCCCAATGTGTAAGAGATCTGTTTATTTGGTTCACATTTTTGCATTAATTTCATTCTCTGTCCTAACGACTGTTTCTGAACAGGATTTGGGAGTTTTTTGGGTGGGGGAAAACATATTTTCATCAACCATCAGCATGGTTGTCAATGGGGGCCACCATATCTTCAAGAATTTACAAGAGTATCTCTTCTCCCATTATTGACTAATATGTATATTTGTCCTAGTCTAATAACTCCTTAATCTTGTATGGGGAATTGGATATTGCCTTTTTGGTTACATGAAGCTCCACATGCAGTAAAGGCATTAATATATAGGATATAGGCTTACAGAATAAATAAACAATGTTTATGATAATATAATGTGATTTCTGATAGTATACTCCTGCTTATTTATTTGCTGTCCCAGTGAATTTAAAAATCACAGGGGAAAATAATAGAGAGCACTGGGGCGGAGGGGGGAAATGTAATCCATCTTTATAATGTTGGATAGCGGTCAAGGCTAAAATCCTATTGCACACCAGCATGTCAAAATAAATAGTCTGGGAAAATATTGTAAGGACATAAGTGAGGAAAAACCTTATTTTGTCTGGGAAGAGAAACTAATTTGCTTTGATTTTATTTTTCCAAGTAATTAAGTACATTGACTATTTACAAAAACTAGAATCACTTTTGAGCTATGTTCATGGGGGACTTCATTACATGAAGATCCAATAGTGATGTTGTGGAGTTTGGAAAGTAAAGATACAGTGCTTGACTGTGGAAGACTATTAATTGTTACTTCCTGATCTTCTTGATTTTATATATCTGTCCCTTCCATAGCCTTATTAGAGAGAAAAACATTTTCAGGTTGCATGTGTAGCGCTACCTCTTCAGAGGCCGCCAATGCCCAGGCCCTCCCGGCCACAACCCCCCTTGTCCAGCCTTGCGGTAATGTTCTTTAGAGATCGGTGAGATGTCTTACAACGGAACTCAGGCAGCATTGATGGGTGGCAGGCTCTTCTTGCTGAAGCAGGACTTTCAGGCACGAACTTAACCGGTCACAATGGTTGATG
>NW_015390914.1:7623-9486 GCF_001527695.2 Protobothrops mucrosquamatus | reverse complement strand
CTCATCAGTTCATATTAACATGGAAAAGTTCTGTGGTGATTATCAGAAATAATAATTATTAAACCATAGGCCAAGGAAAGTTATATAATTATTAAACCATAGGCCAAGTCATTCCAGGTGGACTTCTGGCAAACAGCATTTCAAACCTCCCATCTTTTACTGTAAGAATTCAACTCTGTCACTATTGGCACATATAAAGGATGTCCCAAAGGTGCTTTTTCAGGAGGCAACTGGACTTTCTTGTTTTTTGTTTTTTGAAGACATTTTGCTTCTCATCCAAGAGGCTTCTTCATCTCTGACCGGATGGTTTGGAATGGAAGGATTTATATTCTTTGCAGACAGCTGATTATTTGCATTCTTTTAGAGAGTTGTTGGGGCCATTTGGAGGTTTTCTGTGTCCTCAGGCTCACCTGAGGCTCCACACACATTTGCATTACTCAGGTGACCCTCCAAATGGCCCCAACAAGAATGCAAATAACCAGCTGTCTGCAAGGAATATAAATTCTTCCATTCCCCACCATCCAATCAGAGCTGAAGAAGCTTCTTGGATGAGAAGTGAAATGTCTTCAAAACAAAAACAAAAACAAGAAAGTCCAGTTGCCTCCTGAAAAACCACCTTTGGGACAACCGTGACCTGGGTGACTTTCGTTAATCAGACACATGACAACTCCATCATAATTTGAGTCAGAACTCCTCCAAAATTTGCCACCAAAGTGCCCACATTTTTCATCCTTGACCACTTTTGAACTCTTACATTATGATGTGTCCTCAGATACAGCACAGCATGCAGACCAAATGATTACCTCCTTAAAATACTTTTATTTCAAAGATTCTGAATATTTATTATTACTTACAAATTCTACCTACATGCATAATTCACACTTTATGAATGTGTATGTGCTTTGTAAAGGGGCATACAAATTCAACAAGAGGGGAATAGAATCTGTGCTGTGTTTTAAAAAGAAAATGAATGCAGTAGATACATAGTTTTTGCTAAGATCATGGCACTGGTGCAAGGATTTTCATTTTTTCCCCATGTCTTTTGGGTAGTTGAAGTTGCCCCTTCTCCATATGCTAACTATGATTTTTGATAGGAAAAAAAATAATATCTTCTCAAGCAGCACACTTTCATTTGAGAAAAATGACATTAAGCCCTCAACTAGTTCGGTCCTCAGAAGAAGCAATTTTAACCATTATTTAACCAGCCAGAGAGTTATTTTCTTTTCTTTTTTGCAAGAGTTTTATTATTTTTTTACAATAACAACCTTAGTGCCTGGTGTACAGCGTGTTGTCTTGGTTCATGATTTTTTTAATAATCAATAATAATTAATTAACAGTCAATGATAATTAATTTTTATATTTCCATAATTAATATATCAACTGATAATATATTTCCTTGATCCTCTCTTCTCCCAATAGTATTCTCCTTCTTCACCATTAAACAAATATAATTTTTGATATTTATTTATTTATTTATTTATTTATATTTAAACTTCTATGCCGCCCTTCTCCCCAGAGGGACTCAGGGCGGCTCACAGCATGTTAAAAAAACAACACAAAAAAACATTTCCCCTATAAAACCAATTAAAAAACAAATATATTAATGGCTGTGTCATATTTAAAATCTTTAAAAATTTTTAAAATTATTCCCTATTTAAAATTCTCCCTAGGTCAGTCCCGCTTGTTGAAAAAGCCATGTCTTGAGGGCGCGGCGGAAGGTTAGGAGATCCGGAATCGTCCGGATCTCGGGGGGTAGCTCGTTCCAGAGGGTGGGGGCACCCACAGAGAAGGCCCTCCCCCTGGGGGTCGCCAGCCGACACTGCCTGGCCGACGGCACCCTGAGGAGGCCCGCTCTGTGGGAGC
>NW_015390914.1:0-5177 GCF_001527695.2 Protobothrops mucrosquamatus | reverse complement strand
TTTTCCGCCGAGTCGTGGACTAGATCCTCCGGATATGGCCCAAGCTCCATCAGGAACCTCTCAGGGTCCATCAGTCGCCTGGGACGGAACCATCTAGGGGGTTCCGTCTCCCTGCGGCGAGGGGGAGCGGTCCGGAAGACCAACCTTAGGAGAGAATGGTCTGACCATGACAAGGGCTCAACCACTATCTCCCCTATTTAACTAAGACTTTTAAGGCTTAGTTTAAAAATGACAAAAATCATTTTGGCTCCTAGTTTTTCCAAATGTTTCAGACAAAGCTACTTCTGGCTAATGGTTGTTTGGCTGCACCATAAAGAGGGTTGCTTTCTCCCTCTTTATGGTGCAGCCATACATATTTTTCCGGTCAAAAGCAACATAGATTGCATTTATTTTACTTTTCATTGAAATAAAAGTTAATTAAATAGTCCCCAATCATGCATTAATGATTCCTTCTTCTGCCACATTAACATTTAAGTAACAATTTTTTGGAAGCCAAAAGCATTCACACTTAAGTTTTTGGGGGACCCTGCGAGATTCTAGAGCCTCCATCTTAGAATATGGAAATGTATGGATACTTTCGGTTACCAGATCTGAGCTGCAAAAATACAGATGAACATTAGATGGCAGCAAAGAAGTGGTCCAGGACTTCTAAAAGGTATAGATGTTAGAAGTTCTTAACATTACTATTTAATCCTCTCATGATCTCTTTTAGATGAATGCAAAATTTCAAAGTCAGAAGGTATACTAGCTCTGAAATATTTTATTCCTGGAGATAGACCATTTCCATTAGGGTTAGAATGTCCTAACCCCAAGGCATTTTGGCATCTCCAATCTCCAGCACAAGAAATATATTTATCTTAATAACAGAACATTGGAAATGGGAATGAGCTGAGAGGACTGTTAGCCATGTAGTTGCTGAAGAAGAGAATTTGTTTTCTTTTCATGTACTGTACAGGTACATGTCTATTTTATCACCATAACATTAAATAAATTAATGGCCTAGTCTTCTATCACACATCTAATAATGTTTCTCTTCCTCCATCACATTAAAAATTGCAATTCAATATGAACTTTTAAAAGACTTTGGGGGTGTATGCTCTGAATTTTGGGGGGTGGCTGTGGCCCTGTGTCATATTTCTATGGCAATTAAGAAAGTTGCCTTTTTTTTTTTAACCCAGTATTTTGGGTTGTATCTTTTCAGTTCAGGGCAATGGATTTCTTTCCTTAGTTCTTCAAAGGTTGATTGCTGAAGAAATACTTTGTATCTGCGGATAAGGGCCACTGAATTTCAAAATTCATTTTTTGAAGCAAAGATGTATAGTGCTATACACCTTCTTTACTGAATTTTCTTTCTGCCAGATATGATGTAGTTTAACATTTGTTATTCTGGGATGTCTAATACCCAGGGCTTTTTTTCTCATAGAATGCCCAGAATGGAGTTCCGGCACCTTTTTTGGATGGAACCTTGTAGGGTAGGCAAGGTGGGTTGTATGATGTGTGTGAGTTCAGGCACCTTTTTTTTTTTTTTAATAGAAAAAAAGCACTGCTAATACCCATGTACATACTGTAATATTGCAAGGGATTCTATCTGTATTCAGACTAAGTTTAATATAAGAAATATAATTAAGTTAAAAAAATATTTAACTAATACTGACCCCAGTATATTTTGCAAGGTTTTACCAAGAAATATTGTCATAGTGTAGAAAAATAATAATGTACCTAGTCTTATATAACATATCTAATAATATCTCCCTTCCTCCATCACATTAAAAATTACAATTTAATATGAACTTTTGAAGGACTTTGGGGGGTCCACTCTAAACCTTGGGATGTCGATGTGTTTAATATTGGCTATCTCAAACTTTCTGTATTTAAGCCCAACTTCCCTTTGAAATATATATTCAAAAACAATTTTCAAGAACAGAAATTTCCTTAACTTTCCAGTAAAAGCTGTGCAGCCTATCAGTCCATCCTGATCACCCAATTATGAAGACACACCCATTCATTGTTTTCAAAGGACATCTCTCATTCCCAGCCCAATCTAAATTCATCCTCAGTTATTCCAGTATAAAATAGTGTTTTCTGTCTTCTCCTGACATAAGTATTAATTCATGAACAATTTATGACATCTTGTTCATTAACTTGGGGATGTTTATTATGTGTAGAATAGAGTTGGGGGATTTATTGCTGTGTTAANCTCATCAGTTCATATTAACATGGAAAAGTTCTGTGGTGATTATCAGAAATAATAATTATTAAACCATAGGCCAAGGAAAGTTATATAATTATTAAACCATAGGCCAAGTCATTCCAGGTGGACTTCTGGCAAACAGCATTTCAAACCTCCCATCTTTTACTGTAAGAATTCAACTCTGTCACTATTGGCACATATAAAGATGTCCCAAAGGTGCTTTTTCAGGAGGCAACTGGACTTTCTTGTTTTTTGTTTTTTGAAGACATTTCGCTTCTCATCCAAGAGGCTTCTTCATCTCTGACCGGATGGTTTGGAATGGAAGGATTTATATTCTTTGCAGACAGCTGATCATTTGCATTCTTTTAGAGAGTTGTTGGGGCCATTTGGAGGTTTTCTGTGTCCCCAGGCTCACCTGAGGCTCCACACACATTTGCATTACTCAGGTGACCCTCCAAATGGCCCCAACAAGAATGCAAATAACCAGCTGTCTGCAAGGAATATAAATTCTTCCATTCCCCACCATCCAATCAGAGATGAAGAAGCTTCTTGGATGAGAAGTGAAATGTCTTCAAAACAAAAACAAAAATAAGAAAGTCCAGTTGCCTCCTGAAAAACCACCTTTGGGACAACCATGATCTGGGTGACTGAGAATCTCCATAGACACATATAAATTTGCTTTTTTATATATTTGTTTATTAATCAATCAAATTTGTAAAGCTGCAAATAGACATTGGGAACATGAGTAATAAGGTGCACGTTTCTATAACTGATGTCAACACTGCAAATACTGTATATTCTTGCTTTGACAATATGCAGAACTGTCTGGTATTTTTATAGTTAAATCAGCCAACAGTGAAAGGGGAGGAGAATAAGGAAAGCCCGGGAAAAAGAAACCAGAAGTAAATCACATCTTCCAAGTTAATTGGAAGATGTGAACCATGACTGCAAAATAGGGGAGAGAAAAATGCCTGGAATGTATGTGCAACGGAAAAGAATCTCAGATCTAAGCATTTCCACCATGCCGTACTGACATCTCTGTAACCTTAATAAATGCTTTTAGGATTAAAAATATGCCTGAAAGTCCTTTTAAGTTAATCAGACACATGACAACTCCATCATAATTTGAGTCAGAACTCCTCCAAAATTTGCCACCAAAGTGCCCACATTTTTCATCCTTGACCACTTTTGAACTCTTACATTATGATGTGTCCTCAGCATACAGCACATCATGCAGACCAAATGATAACCTCCTTAAAATACTTTTATTTCAAAGATTCTGAATATTTATTATTACTTACAAATTCTACCTACATGCATAATTCACACTTTATGAATGTGTATGTGCTTTGTAAAGGGGCATACAAATTCAACAAGAGGGAAATAGAATCTGTGCTGTGTTTTAAAAAGAAAATGAATGCAGTAGATACATAGTTTTTGCTAAGATCATGGCACTGGTGCAAGGATTTTCATTTTCCCCCCCTGTCTTTTGGGTAGTTGAAGTTGCCCCTTCTCCATATGCTAACTATGATTTTTGATAGGAAAAAAAATAATATCTTCTCAAGCAGCACACTTTCATTTGAGAAAAATGACATTAAGCCCTCAGCTAGTTCGGTCCTCAGAAGAAGCAATTTTTAACCATTATTTAACCAGCCAGAGAGTTTTTTAATAATCAATAATAGTTAATTAACAGTCAATGATAATTAATTTTTATATTTCCATAATTAGTATATCAACTGATAATATATTTCCTTGATCCTCTCTTCTCCCAATAGTATTCTCCTTCTTCACCATTAAACAAATATAATTTTTGATATTTAATATTATCAATATATAAATGATTAAATAAAATCATTTTCTTCTATATTTATACCAACAACAATAGCATCCATATATATTATTTTTTTCTTATCAACTTATGTTATGTTCGTAAAAGTCATTTTATTAATTCACCATATATCTTATTTTCATAAATCTTGTTTAAACTCAATTTCTCCATAATACTCAATCAATTCTTATCAATCATAATTTTCTCAATAATTAACATCTAAATATCCAAATTTTCCATTTAAATATATCATCCCAGTATTTTCATATTTCATATATCATAGAAATACTATAGTACTTATCTATCTACCTATAACATCTTTTCTAATCAATTTATTTCACTTCTATTTGTAAAAATCAACTAAATCACTATATATCTTTTTTTTCAAAGTTCTTATTAAGCCTAATTTCCCCTCAATATTTCAATCATTCCTTAATCCTAAATCTTTTCAAATTTAATTTGTCTTTAAAGTTCAAACTTTTCCCTCACTTCCATCATTCCAATATTTTTACATTTTGTGTCTTATCAAAAATACCATATTACTTATATCTCTTATCCCACTTATTCTAAAGCCCCTTTATAGCCAAAGTTTAATATAAGAAATATAATTAAGTTAAAAAAAATATTTAACTAATACTGACCCCAGTATATTTTGCAAGGTTTTACCAAGAAATATTGTCATAGTGTAGAAAAATAATAATGTACCTAGTCTTATATAACATATCTACTAATATCTCCCTTCCTCCATCACATTAAAAATTACAATTTAATATGAACTTTTGAAGGACTTTGGTGGGTCCACTCTAAACCTTGGGATGTCAAACTTTCTGTATTTAAGCCCAACTTCCCTTTGAAATATATATTCAAAAACAATTTTCAAGAACAGAAATTTCCTTAACTTTCCAGTAAAAGCTGTGCAGCCTATCAGTCCATCCTGATCACCCAATTATGAAGACACCCCCATTCATTGTTTTCAAAGGACATCTCTCATTCCCAGCCCAATCTAAATTCATCCTCAGTTATTCCAGTATAAAATAGTGTTTTCTGTCTTCTCCTGACATAAGTATTAATTCATGAACAATTTATGACATCTTGTTCATTAACTTGGGGATGTTTATTATGTGTAGAATAGAGTTGGGGGATTTATTGCTGTGTTAA
>NW_015390913.1:12013-37935 GCF_001527695.2 Protobothrops mucrosquamatus | reverse complement strand
GTCCAATGCTGTTTGGAAGCATATCTACCTGCTGGGCTGGGGGTTGGGGAGAAAACAAAGGCAAGCAGCAGAGAATATACTGAGAATCTGGAGGGACAGGGTGGCAGAAAGCAGCCTTACTAATCGGTCTGCTGTCAAATATGTATTTTGTTCTAGCCACTTGTGCAAGGGTAGTTGTTTTGATCAGGTAAATCCTTTACAGCAGTCATTTTGAGGAATGGCCCAACAGACTCCCAAAATGCCAAATGTGCCCCCCAAAAAGATGAATTAAGGAAACAAAGAACAATATTTTTTCTTATGATTCAATACGGGACGTCAGTTAGTTATTGGGTAGAAATCAGTCATGTGATTTGTCCTGAAGATGATGAAAAGCAGTTCTTACTCCCAAGCTACATCATGTGCTTCATTCACACATCACATGCACCAGAAGAAATGAAAACTTGCTACTGTAAGACCAAATTGAAATATGGTGTGTATGTGAATCTACTATTTATATTTTGTAAAAACAGCATAGGAAGGAAGAAACAAAATTCTACATTGTAATGAGCTACCACTATTCCTTCTCCCAAATATTGACCTCATACAACACACAGTGGTACCTCGGTACTCATTGTTAATTGGTTCTGGGAGGCACGACAAGTACCAAACAGCCTTTTTCCCATGAAGAATAATGTAAATAAATTTAATGCAGAAAAGTATACAATATGACCACAGAAGCTAAGACAAGACCACACAGGGATGTGCACAGGGCAAGAGCTACTGAGTGACTAACGTGTGATCCTTTGTTTCAGCTGGAAAGGGTAGCGAATCACGAGGCAACCAACACTGATAAGTTCTAGTTTACGCATTGAGTACCAAACAAACAATGAGTACCAGGACAAAATGTTCACTTCAAACTGAGTTGAGTACCAAATTCGATGAGTTTAAAAGCAGTTGAGTACCAAGGTATGACTAAACTGAAACATAGTGTGCTTGGTTGGTTTGGGCTTATCACATTAGGTGAACCAGACCACTGTGGTTTGTAAACAAAGGTTTATGGTTTAGCACCTTGTGGAAACCGAGCAAACCATGGGTCATTCAATAAAGTATGGGTCAACAAATCATATGTATTCCCAATCATTGACAGTAAGTTTTCAAAGATTTCAGGTGAGAGCTTTTTCCAGCCTTATCTGGACATCAATGTGGGTTCCATCATTCAGCCCCACTAAATCTTCAAATTGTCACGTTATACAGACTCAGGAGGAGGGAAATCCTCCTCCCTTACTTATATATTTCTTTATCTTTATAAAGAGATTATTTTCCCCTTCTCCAATGCATACCATATGGTATACTCTGAAAATAAATGATGCATACTTCTAATTTACATAGAAAATTTGCACTGTGGAATTGAAATGGCCATAAGGAATTCTTTTATTATTGGCTCACCATGAGAATATTTTCATCAACTGAAAATAAATACTAGTTTCACTAAAAGCAAATCTAAAACCAAATAAAAAATTATATGCATCATTTAGCAGTTTGCATTATTTCACATTTTTAACCATTGTGGCAATGACAGAATTAAAATTTAGCAAGATTTCAAGATTCTAGCTATTTCTTTTTTTTGAGAAGTCATGATTTTACTACCACACTGAAGAGATCCACTAAATTTGAAGACAGGAATGATATAATCCTTGGGAGTCTAAAATATGAGTAGAAAATAGTGGGAAAACCTATACTGGGACACAATGTCACAATTGGGTTCTCTGTATGCTATATAATGGGTATAGATGTTGTTTTATTTAGTTTGTATCTAAATAAAACTTATCTGAATTTGATATAGTAAGAGCTTGACTTGCTACATTTATTCTGAACAAATAATGTTTAAACCTCTAAGGAATGGTACTTTTCTGCCACAGCTGCCTAGTAGGCTGGCCATTTATATCTCCCACACAAAGCATTTGCTAGAAGGAACTATTTTTATCAAATAATTTTATCTTTTGCTATTTCCCCCAGTTTTAATAGTTCTTCATTTCATTTTAGGTTAGAGAATGTATGCTGGCTTGGCCACATCTTTGTGGAAAATCTGCAGGGGCTTGTATACCATTAATACGTTTGAAAATTTCACATAGCGTATCTATTGGTCTCAAGCTGCATTCTCTGTCTCCTGAAAGCCATTGCTCGAAATTAATATTGTACATACATCGTATATTATTAACAGTCAACTAAGGTTATGAGAGGACAAAGCTGAGCAAGACATCATAAGCCAATTGTCAAAACTCCTCCACCTTTGAAAGGCAACAGAAAAGAAAGTGGATGGAAACAGTGGGTCAAAATCTCAAGACAAAGAAGAAAGGGAAAGCAATGAGAACATCTTGAACTATGATAGATGTCTGTCTTTGTGTGTGTGTGTGTATAACAGACAAATAGATGCATATTGAAACACACAGACACACTGATACACACACACACACACACACACACACAGAGAGAGAGAGAGAGAGAGAGAGAGAGAGAGAGAGAGAGAGAGAGAGAGATATTCTCTGATATTCATCAACTAGCTTAACTATAGATATGCTGGACTGTTACTCCATTATTGCTATCCCTGCTGACCATGATGATGGGAAGGAATTACAGGTAGTCTTCAACTTTCAATGATTTGTTTAATGAACATTTGAAGTTACAAGGGCACTGAAAAAATGACTTACGACCGTTTTTCACACTTACAACCATTGCAGCATCCCCATGATCACATGATCAAAATTCAGATGCTTGGTCACTGGTTCATATTTATGACAGTCTCAGTGTCTCGTGTGATCATGTGATCACCTTTTGTGACCTTCTGACAAGAAAAGTTGTAAAATGGGGGCAAAGCTCACTTAACAAATTTCTTGTTTAACAACAGAAATTTTGGATTCAGTTGTGTATATAAGTTGAGGACAACTTGTATGGCCAGGTACTATGCCTAAATCCAAAGTTAAGGAACTAAGGTCACACAATGCTCATGTTCCTTTGTTGTTTTTCTCTCCTTCTGCCTCTCCACCATTCTAAACCAATCTCACTCTTCCTCTTTTGGAAATACATCTTGAGAATGCAGATTTACTGCATGCCTCCTGCTTAATAGCATTATCCTCCAGCACTTTAGATTTTCAAATCTCATTTGGTGAAATCATTCCGTATTAAGAGATATGCTGAACAATAAGGTATGTGTGGCAACCATTTCCTTTTGTTATTACTTTAGGTGTCCTTGGCAGATACTTTGCTATAATAAACTGAAGTGCTATTTGCAACCAATAAAAAGTGATTGGCTTGTAATAAGACTCTGCAAATGGGAAGATGGGATGTCACCTTTCCTTTTTTACTATTTAGACTCCTTTAAATGCCCTCTGCAATATAGTACTTCAAAGAACTGGCTGACATTATTCAGTTTATTGCTCATTCTTTTTAAATCCTACTTAGACAAATTCCATTTGTTCCAGTTCCTTACCCTAAGCACAAAAATGTGTCTTCTGGTTCTTACTGTTACATTTACCATTTGATTTAAATTCTTTGGTCACAATAAATCAAGTCAAAGACCTAGTTTTTCTATGAACAATGTTGCTTTTCTTTGGGGAGAGACGGGTGTTCTTCATTTACCAACTTTTTGTTGTTATTTCACATTTTCTTTTGGATAAAGAAGAAA
The DNA here is from genome assembly GCF_001527695.2 of Protobothrops mucrosquamatus. NCBI lineage: Eukaryota > Metazoa > Chordata > Lepidosauria > Squamata > Viperidae > Protobothrops > Protobothrops mucrosquamatus. The sequence continues at coordinate 34,274 of NW_015390913.1, read as the reverse complement.
ATGAGAACCACAATATTGTTCCATTTTTAAAAAAATCTCAGATGTCTCCCAATTGGAGATCTGCTGCATATCTTTGAGATTAATATAGCTGTCTTTATCAGCTATAAAAATGAAGTAACCATTTCCTGTCTAGGATCTGAAGGAGAGAGAGAGAAAAAATGGGTGGAAGGCAAATGCTACTGGCAATGGACAAATAGGTGTGTTAAAAATACAATAAACCTTCAGGGCCAATTTTTGGACAACATGACAAAATTATTCTTAGTTTTGTGATGCTTGCACATGACTTGCCTAGGGAGTTTCTCAGTCATGCAGGTCATGGTTGTCCCAAAGGTGCTTTTTCAAAAGGCAACTGGACTTTGTTTTTCCTTGAAGATGTTTTGCTTCTCTTCCAAGAAGCTTCTTCAATTCAGAAGAAGCTTCTTGAATGAGAAGCAAAGTCTTCATTTTAATCTGAAGATCCTCTACTATCTCAACACAACCTTGTCGTAGACTGTTATGAGATGGGAACTGTTAGAGAAAGCAACAAATGTCTGCAGTCCTCATTTAACAAGCACTAAAATGTTTTGTAGGTTAAGGAAAACAGGAGACTTGCCAGCAATCCATTGCAGTATCCTTTAGAGGTAAGGAATTGTTAGAAGAAAATTTCAGTTCAGTTCAGGGTTTAGTTTAGGCTGAGTCTTCCTGATAATTTTTTATTAGTTTATGAAAATATAACATACAAAAATACAAATAAAATGAGGATAATAGTAAAATAGGGAAGGAGAAGGAGAAGAGGAAAAGGTGTAGGATAAAATGGAAAAGAAAAAAGTATTGACTTCCGACTTTTTTTGTTGCAGTAAAATCAGGTAATCACATACAGCCTCAACTTTTTACTTTTGTATCACAATAATATATACTAGCCATTTCTGTAACAACAAACCAATCTAATCAAGAAAACCCAAAATCAAATTTTCATTTTTTTCCTCCTCAAGCACAAAGTCCAAAAGTGATTTACAAGTAGAAACAAAATTAATTGTAGCTTTTTCTTTAATTAAAGCAGTTAATTTAGCCATCTCTGCTAAACTCCATCAACTTCTGCAGCCATTCATCCATAGTGGGAATCAAGAGTATCTTTCTATCTTTGTGGGTAGAGTGTTTTGCTGTTTTCAGCATATATAACATCAAAGTCAATCTAGGCTGAGTCTTCTGAGGAATTGTGTTTGTGAACCTTTGGCCAAGCAAGTCAATTCCCAAATTAAAATAAATGTCTGCAGCAGTGCCTGTTTAGGACTTGAGACAGGAGTTATCTGCCATGCTTTTATGGTTCTTTTTTAAAATAACTAAATAGGGATACATTCAGTATTACAATTAAATAATCGAGATAATGTGCAAAGAGAGCCATCTTGTTGGTGCTGGCTGGAGATTCAAATCTACTTTTCTGCCATGAAAAATCAGCTTTTCAGCTCCTAGAGCAAGGACAGGATGAAAATCAGAGAACAAGAACATCATCCTTAAGAAATGATATCTTGAACCTTTTGAACATGAAGTTCTTAGCTTGCATCTGGTAATGATCCACTGACTTCTTCATCAACTGTGATGGAAATAACCCCTACGTAGTGTGGAAAGTCAGCCCCCCCAGAGAAGGAAATATTAAAAAGGGCAGAAAAATATATTTCCTCAAAAGGATTTTAAAAGCAGAAACCAACCCTGCCCCCAAGTCTCTGTCCCAAGCAGAAGCCAGCTCTATACAAATGCAAATGTAAACCATCAGGAAAGTTGGAGCTAGAAGCTAGGAGAAGACAAAGACATCTAAAATCTGCATACCCCACCCAAACTCTAAGAGTCATTAGCCTTAGCACCAGGGAAGCAGGATATATAATAGGATTAACCCACCACTAACAAGAATACCAGAAAGGCACACCCAGACTCAGGTCAGAATACGTGACACAGGAAATGTGTCTGAAACAGGAACAGGAAACTACTTCAAACAAAAGGCTTGAGAGGAGTATAAAAACCTACTACTCACATGTTCTCAGCCTCCCCACCCCTTTCCTGCCAGAACCATCTTGCTGTCTGGCTCTTCAATAAACTGCAACCTTCTTTCTAAAGCAGTCGCCATGTTGCTTATTTATCCCCGGCTTGGATGAACCAGGATGAAGAATTTTCTTTCCACAGTAGAATGATCGCCTAAAAAAAAGAGAAGTTTTGGCTGAAGCATGTGGAATATGTGATAACAACTATAAGTCTTACATCTGTAGCTGGTCTTTCCAGGTCCAGTGAGCCATTGCTGACTAACTTCAAATCTAAGCAGAGAAGACAGGCGACTCCATCTTTCCCCAAAGGAAAAGACTAAGTTTCAATGGTAACAAATTCTCTTTATTAGTCTTCGGGGTTTTCTGCTGCAGATACCGGCCTCTAACATTCTGGAAACAGGAAAGAAAGGAAGGGAAAAAATAAACCCATAAAAAACTTGCCTTTTATTCATTTTGTGGCAAAAGGTAAATATAACCTGGCAGGCTCGCGTGATTTAATAATGGATTTGATCTTTTGCTTTTCACAATAGCTACACTTAGCAATGGGAAGAAGGACTATATGGAACAGCTGAAAATGATTATTCTCTTTTGTTATTCCTTTTTTGGGGGGAAGGTTATTTAAAGGTCAGCATCGCGTGAAGGTGCATGCCTTCTGCAACGTTTGAAGCTCCAGAATTTTGGCTTGGGTTATTTTCCATTGGGACCCACACATTAAACAAATTCCTGTGGGGATGAGTCCACAGCTCATTAAGGAGCTACAGAACACCAAGCAGACAATTTTATAAAAAGATAGGGAATTGATAAGATGCGATTCCAATCTAATTCAAGGGATATACTGTAGGCCCTTATAGAACCATGTCGCTTCATTAACTTCACTTGTTTCTGAAATACAGTAATGAAAAGACTATCATATAAAATGAAATGTGTGTATGTATACACAAAAAATACACACTCATAATATTAAATATTAAAAAATGCTGCATTTTGTAGGTAGAAAGATACTGTAGATAGATGATAGATAGAGATACAGAGATACATATACTGGTAGATAGACAGATGATAGATGATAGATAGCTAGATAGCTAGATAGCTAGATAGATAGATAGATAGATAGATAGATAGATAGATAGATAGAGAGAGAGAGAGAGAGAGAGAGAGAGAGAGAGAGAGAGAGAGATATGATATAAATGATATAAATGATAGATAGCTATAGGTACATAGATAGACATAGACATAGATGGCAGATAATAGATAGATGATAGATAATAGACAAATTGGGAAAAAATGCAGTATTTTAAAAATATTTTAATAGTGAATCTTCAAATGCCTGAGAGTGGGCCAGGTGATGGTTTATCTTTCAGTGAGAAAAGAGCAAAAGCATTTCCATTGTTTGTGCCTCTCAGAATGCATCTCAGAATGATGCATCAATCTTCTCTTTAATAGGTGTTTATATCANTTTACTGAGCTGCCACTTTTTTTTTTTTTTAAAAAAAAAAAACCAGACTTCACTCCAATCAGATGTACAACAAAAGCATCACTTTACAAGCTTATTTAATAGCTAAAGGTAGCAATTCTTAATAGCTTGACAAAAAAATAAGCTTATCTATAGAAACAAGTTATGCAATGCCAAACATAAATGAGTATTTTACTTTCCTCCTTCCTTCCTTCCTTCCTTCCTTCCTTCCTTCCTTCCTTCCTTCCTTCCTTCCTTCCTTCCTTCCTTCCTTCCTTCCTTCCTTCCTAGCTATTGTTAGAGTAATTCCTCCTGTCTGACCAGTTTGTTTCACTGGGACATTGTACATACAGTTCTCAATAATAATAGCATTCAAGTATTGATTAATGATTGTATTATAGATTGAAGGATGTGTTGGAATTAGAATGTTATCCACATTTCTGATGAATTTATTTAGTATTATGTCCATCTTTTTAACTAAGTACTGTCCAAATTTGAGCCAAATCCATTGGGAAATGGCTAAAATATACCATTAAATTATGTAGCTTTCAGGGAAATCACATTGTCTTGCAAAAATGCACTAAGTATAAATTCACCATGAGGATCTATACCAAGCGATTCTGGTAGCTGTACTTGCTGAGTATTTTTGTTCATGCATCCTTCTTCTAGCCCAGGGCAAACTGTAGGTACATGAATCTTAGCTTGTAGAGCCAAATCACATACTAGACTGAACAAATATTTACAGCTTACAGCTTAGAACAGTCATCTTGAGTTGCAATTCCCATAGTTTTTAGAGCATGACTGAACATTGCAAGCATCGTTATTTCTGATCTTAAAAGTTTCATTTTAAACTTCCGAAGTATTAGAAGCAGTAGGCCATAGGGGAAAAATATGTCTATAGTTATCCTATTTAAAGACGATTTTGTTCACACATACACATGCCATTTTCTTGACAATAATATAGAAATTGACTTCCAATGTCCCCTTCTGCACTGGATTTTAGAGTTCTTTCCTAGATTGTCAACTTCCCCCATATCTGCAGAAATCCTCCTCAAACCTTTGGCTTCCGTCACTCCCTTTGAATCTCCTGCAAGCACAGTTCTCAGAGCCGATCATACCAAGATATTGATCTTCTTGAAGGCTTATGATTCGATAGTGTGATGAACTGGGAAAAATGATTATGCTTGACAAGCAAAAAGAAAATGGAAGGGATGGGTGAAAAGGATGAATGGAATCAAAGAGATTATGATAATATGTTTGGTAGAGCTAGGTCAGGAGTGTCAAACTCGCAACATCGTGTGACATGCTGCAACATATCAGGACTTTTTTTCCACTGCCGGCAATGGGGTAGGCACGGTTTTGGCATGACACACCTGGCCCGCGGGCCGGCAGTTTGACACTTCTGTTCTAGGTATTCAAGAATTGATACTATATCTGTGTTCTTCTTCCTATTATCTTATTCTGTGCTATCATTTGAGAATCATAGGATCATTGAGTTGGAAGGGACCTTGGAGGTTTTCTAATCCAATCACCTGCTTAAAGCAGGAGTCCTCATAACATCTCAGGCAAATAATTGTCCAATATTTTCTTGGAAAGTTCCCGCAAAAGAGCACCCACAACTCTGGGAGGCAAGCTGTTCCACTGCATAATAGTCTCACTGTCAGGTGATTCCTCTTTATTTCCAGGTTACAGCTCCCTCTGAGGAGCTTCCACCCATTGCTTCTTGTCCTACCCTCAGATGCTATGCAGATCAAATCAAGGCCCATTTCCCTGTGGTACCACTTCATATTGGAAGACTGTCTCCCATCAGCCTTCTCGTCATGAAGTTAAACATACTTAGTTTCTTTAGCCATTCTTCACAGTATTTAGCCTCAGACTCCTTACCACCTTTGTTGCTTTCCTCTACACTCTTTCTAAGGTCTCAGTGTTTTTTTTTTGTATTGTGGTAATTAGAACTAGATGCAGAATTACACACAGCCCCACCAGTGTGTTATAGAGTAGTACTATCACTTCCCTTGATTTTGCTACTATCTAACTCTTGATGCAACCCACAAATGAATTGATCTTTTTGGCAGCTGCAACACACTACTGACTTATACTTAAGCAATGGTTCGCCAGGATACACAGATCCCTATCATAAGCACTACTGTTGAGCCAGGTGTTGCCTATCCTGTACCTGTGCATCTGGTTTTTCCTGTCTAAATACAGAACCTTACTTTTCAGAACTTAATCTTGTTGGATAGGCCCCATTAGTCAAGTCTGTCAAGATCCTTCTTAAACTTGAGCCTATCTTCCAAAGTGTTAGCAATTCTCCCCAGCATTGTGACATTTGCAAATTTGATGAGCACCCCTTCAATCCTCTCATCTAGGTCATTCATGAAGTTGTTGAAGAGTGCTGGGCCCAAGACAGAACTTTGAGGATCCCCATTATTTCCTTCCATGTAGATGCAATTCTATTAAGGACCACACATTGAGTACAGTAGGTCAGTCAACTGCAAATCCATCTGGTGGTAATACTGTCTATCTCACATTGTTCTGTCTTCCCAAGAAGTAGGCCAAAATGTCCTACAGAAATCCAAGTATACTATTTCCATTGCATTTACTTGGTCCATTAAATTAGTCACTTTATCAAAGAAGATCGCACCATTGCACTCATTTCACATGCAAGTAAAGTTATGCTTAAAATCCTACAAGCTAGACTCCAGCAGTATGTGGATCGAGAACTTCCAGAAGTACAGGCAGGATTTCAAAGAGGCAGAAGAACTAGAGATCAAATTGTCAACATATGCTGGATCATGGAGAAAGCTAGGGAGTTCCAGAAAAACATCTGCTTCATTGACTATGCTAAAGCCTTTGATTGTGTGGATCACAACAAATTGTGGCAAGTTCTTAAAGAGATGAGAATACCAGACCATCTTATTTGTCTCTTGAGAAACGTATATGCAGGTCAAGAAGCAACAGTGAGAACTGGACACGGAACCACTGATTGGTTCAAAATTGGGAAAGGAGTCCAGCAAGGCTGTATTCTGTGGCCCTGCCTATTTAACTTATATGCAGAGCACATCATGAGAAAGGCAGGGCTAGATGAATCAAAAGTTGGAATTAAGATTTCCGGGAGAAATATCAACAACCTAAGATATGCAGATGATACCACTCTAATGGCAGAAAGTGAAGAGGAACTAAAGAGCCTCTTGATGCGGGTGAAGAAGGAGAATGGAAAAGTAGGCTTGAAACTCAACATCAAGAAAACCAAGATCATAGCATCCGTCCCTCTCAATTCCTGGCAAATAGATGGGGAAGAAATGGAGGTAGTAACAGATTTTATCTTCCTGGGCTCCAAGATCATCACAGATGGGAACTGCAGCTAAGAAATTAAAAGACGCTTGCTCCTGGGGAGGAAAGCTATGGCAAATCTAGACAGCATACTAAAAAGCAGAGACATCACCCTGTCAACAAAAGTACATATAGTCAAGGCCATGGTTTTCCCAGTTGCAATGTATGGCTGTGAAAGTTGGCCCATAAGAAAGGCTGAGCGCAAAAGAATTGAGGCCTTTGAACTATGGTGCTGGAGAAGAGTCCTGCGAGTCCCCTGGACTGCAAGGCAATCAAACCGGTCAGTCCTAGAGGAGATCAACCCTGACTGTTCTTTAGAAGGCCAGATCCTGAAGTTGAAACTCAAGTACTTTGGCCACCTAATGAGAAGGAAGAACTCACTGAGAAGAGCCTAATGCTGGGAAAGATTGAGGGCAATAGAAGAAGGGGACGACAGAGAATGAGGTGGCTGGATGGAGTCACTGAAGCAGTAGGCGTGAGCTTAAATGGACTCCAGAAGATGGTAGAGGATAGGAAGGCCTGGAGGAACGTTGTCCATGAGGTCGCGATGGGTCGGACACGACTTCGCAACTAACAACAACATCAAAAAAGACAATAAAGTTTATTTGACATGACCTGTACTTAACAAACTCATGCTTGCTTCTAGTAATCACTTTGTTCAGTTCTAGGTGCTCATAAACCTGCTGCTTTACTACTTTTTCCAGGATTTTCCCACATATTGATGTCAGGCTGATTGGTCTGTAGTTTCCCGGATCTACTTTTCCCCCCTTTTTAAAGATTGGAACCACATCAGCTCTTTTCCAGTCCTTTGGCAAGCAGGTCCCATTCCTGTGATCATTCAGAAGGGGCCTTCTGAATGATTGCAAGAACAATCATGTTTGTTAGCTTTCTAGCCTTAACCTAGCCAACTGAACTAGCCTTCAGAACGATCACATTTGCCAGCTTTCTGGTTAGAAAGCTAGAGCACATAACTAGTCTTCAGAAGAAGAAAGTAGCAAGCACGAATAACCTTCAGTATAAGAAGGATACAGTCTTCTGTAGAGTGTTTGTTTATGTCCTTAGTGATCACCCCCATGAGATGATAACATGATAGCATTTTTAACTTTGGCTGCTAGTGTAAGGGAGCAACTGATGCCGGATGTCAGGATGACGCCTCCCAGGTTGCAAGGGAACAATTCTAGGAACCAAGGGATTAACAACTGGATATAGGAAGATTGGAATAGTCGTCAGCTGCTTTGGGAAACAGCCTTTCTAATGAGATGGGTGCAGTCACAGCATTTGTTTCCATCTGCAGCCACTTTGATTTGCTTTAACTGCATGGCTTTAAACCACACAATTTAATCAATGTTTCTCAAATTTGGCAAATTTTAAGACCTCAACTCCCAGAATTACAGTATGAGTGACAGGAGGAAGAGCCACAGACTAGACAATGGTCAGATAAGAGACAGCAGAGTCTTCAGAAGGAATGGGGGCATGTGAAACATCTCAAAAGGGACTTTTCCTTAGTTTCTTGGACTGTAAAGGTAAGGGGGTAGAGATGTGCTTTTAGACTCTCAAGAATACGTCAAGGTAACCTTATAATAAGTGGAGAATTATTCCTCCTGAGTGTGCTTCTTGACTAGACTACCTACAAAACTGACCCAAAGAGATGCTTTTCAATACATGGGCTTCTCTTTTTGAACCATTTAGCCAAGGCCTTGGCCAGGCTCTCATTGCTGCTTATGAAGCTGCTCCCAAGTGAGTCTATGTGTATTTTCCAGCCAGTGGTGGGATTCAAATATGTGAACAACCGGTTCTCTGTGTGGATGCCCCTTCTGGAAGTCCATTCTGGGCCTGGGCAACAAAACATTAGCTACTGGTTCTGCTGAAGTGGTGTGAACCGGCTGAATCCCACCATTGTTGCCAGCACAGCAAACTGGGAGAAAGGCTGCAGCTGACTGACCTTTTTTCAAAAGAGGTTTTGTGTGCGTAGCCACTTGTTGCAAAACATTTCTTTCAAAGATGTTGCCCAGCTCTAGTCAAGGGCCTTAGGAGCACATATTGAATTATGTTCACATCATTATATATTCTATCGTATTCACATATTCTATTCAATCTAGCCCAAGGGTAGGCAACTTTGGCTCTTTTATGACTCATGGATTTCAACTCCCAGAATTCCTGAGCCAGCATGAGAGTTGAAGTCCATGAGTCATAAAAGAGCCAAGGTTGCCTACCCCTGATCTAGCCATATCTTTAAGGAGTTTATATTCTTTTGACTATTTTTTGAATTACTATCAATGTGCAGCCAAAATGCTACAAAACACATTCATGTTTCTTTCTGAATGGAAAAAAAATGGAGTACAGGGAGTCCTCGACTTACAAAAGTTCATTTAGTGACCGTTCAAAATTACAACGGCACCCAAAAAAATGACCATTTTTCACAGTTACGACCTTTGCAGCATCCCCATGATCATGTGATCAAAATTCAGAAGCTTGGCAACGGGTTCGTGTTTGTGACGGCTGCAGTCTCCCAGGGTCATGTGATCACTTTTTGCGACCTTCTGACAAGCAAAGTCAATGGGGGAAGCCAGATTCACTTAACAACCGGGTTACCAACTTATCAACTGCAGTAATTCACTTAACAACCATGGCAAGAAAGATCATAAAATGGGACAAACTCACTTAACAAATGTTTCACTTAACAACATAAATTTTGGGCTCATTTATGGTCGTAAGTTGAGGACTATCTGTACTAGACATTAGGAAGTGGATCAGAAATGCCAGTGCTGGGGCTCAATTTAGTTAAGCAACCATTATTGAAGATTACTTGCACCACGGAGAATTAAAAAGAACATAAAAGAAAAAAAAAAGGCTTAAGAGTGAATGACATTAGTTAAGAAATGAGCCCCACGGCAACCCTGCATAGAATTTTCATGAGTAGTTTATAAAATCCTGTTCTATTGATTGGGTTTGTTCATATAATATTTTGTAACCATAAATGAAGCATTTATAGAGTCATTATCATTCCCAATTACACTTGTTAGGCTTATATACTAATTAGTTTGGATCAGATAAGACTGAAAGGTTAATCAGTGAAATGTACAGTTCCAAGGGATAGATAAATTAACATTTTGTAGAAAGTTAGTCTGCTCCAAAACAATGCCAGCAAATTATTGATCATCCTGTACATTTTTTGTCTACTCCCCCTCGTGGAAACATTTTTCTTGAAGGAGAATTTTATTTGAAGTCTTCAAGGCTCTAATTATGGGATTAGTGATGGGAATTTGCATAGAAAATTGGTTGTGAAAAACATGAAACAGGCTATAAGGAAACCCATAAAGTTCTCACTGGTTCTCGTAAACATCAATGTATACTTTATATTCACCCAAATTCTTAGGGTCAATTTTCATTTGCTTCTCTGAATGCCATTTGTAAAATATTAAATTATGTTTTTTTCTACTTCAGAAGAAAAGTATTCTTTGCCAGAGGTCCATTCCCATGAAACTAATTACTCCCAGAAATGCAATCTGTGTTCTTATTGTTATTACGCAGAAAATTTAACCTGGAGTTCAAAAACTGTAGTTGATAAAGAGTTGACATTGGGACATGTGTGATTGCTTCTTATAATTACTGCTTACTGGTGTTACTGCTCTGTGTTTGTACGGGGATCAATATCTTCTTTTGTATTTATATCTAACCTAGTTTTGTAGATACTTTAAAAGGCTTGTATCATGTCCACCCATCTTATTGCTACAACTCTGGGCGTAGTTCACAAAACAACAATAGAAATCAGAGGAAGCCCAGTAAAACAAACATCCAAAATGAAATAAAAATAAAATCCTAGCAATCTAAACAACACCCTCCAGGACACCAATAATTGGACTCTAGTCTCACCTATCCCAACTTTTATAGTTTTTATAACCTGCTGAGCGTCATTTAATTGAAGTGGTATAATGGTACCTGGGGGCGGGGAGCGTGATGGCTCAGTAGTTAAAGATGCTGAGCTTGTTAGCTGGAAAGCTGACAACCTGGACCGGAGACCCAAGCCTTTCACTGTTCCTATGAATGCATAGTGAAATGTTCCATGGTAATGCAGTTTCTTTAGCAAAAATCCTTTAATTGGCCTTCCACAAAATTAGATGGGTTCCATGCATATTTCAAACAGATTCAGATCCATTCTGTAATATGAGAAATTTATCTGTTTGCCTCTCACTGGATAAATATGTTTCAGAGCTTCAGATTTTAGCATGTGATTGAGAAATCAACCCGAATTACAATCCAGATTAAAATCATTTTAAAAATGAGGCTGATGGAAGGAAATTTAATAAGATATACTTCTCACGAGTATTTCTTATATTTCTGAGAGTGATTCATTGAAGATAATACAGTTATGTTTTTGCTTATGTGCCTACATAGCTTTTCTTCCTTTAACTTTCTGTAGTTTTTTCTGCTAGTTGCTTTCTTCTTTTCCTTATTTTTTTTTGCTAGATAGGAGAATTAGTTTTTGATTTACGCTATTCATAAAAACTTGATTTTATGTTAAAAATCTAAAATTATGTGCGATTTCGGTACCCTTATGTATTTTACATATTTTATCCTGTTCTACAGTTTTCAGTGCTCAAGGTGAACTGTATGCTGTTAGCCTGTCTTAGCTTCATATCAATTCTGATAAACTCGTTAGATAGAGATATAGGCACTTGCTTCCTATTTGGTGTGCTTCTTGGTTGGTTGATTGTTGTTGTTTTTCTTGGCACTTGTCCCACACAGTTGTGCTTATTTTTGTACTGCAATTGCCTAGTTCCTACAACAAAGCTATCAACACATAGTACAATGAGAGATTTTATTTATCAGGCAACTTGTTGCAAAATCATATATTGGTTAGGGCTGAGAGGGAATGACTGGCCCAAGGAATAGAATGTAAGTGTCCTCTCCATCTTAATCCAGCACCTTAACTTCGACACCACATTGGTTATTGTGCTTCATTGTTGTTTAATAATATTAATATAAATACTGTCTATACTCCAGCAAACTTCTGCTTTATCATATGTCCATCCTAAAGGTTCAACATAGCATATATTTAACCTAAACCCCCTTTGGCCTTAATTTACTGAAATAATCTATAAGTTAACAAACATCAATGCAAAATGCATTCAGAAAGTGCTGAGTACCTTGTATTTTTAAAAAAACACCCTAGTTTTTGAACTTCAAGTGCAATGGTTTAAACAATCAAGCACTAATTACTTTGGCTAATGCTCTCTGTTGAATTGGTACATATTTAATTAAAACATCCTATAGATTTCTGTTGAAAACTTCATAAAAACTACCCATCTTAGAAAAGACTGGGAAATATTCTGTAGAAATTTAACCCCATTTGGTGATTACAGAAAAGCAAAGAAATAAGCATTGGAATTTATTTATTTTTAAAAAAATGTATTATAAACTTTTCTACAAATGACCTGAATTGCATATATGGCTGGGGGGTGGCAAAGTGTTGAATAGATCAAAGTGCAACCAAATTCAGGCTACAAATAGTAATTATTATATTGCTAATAGTGGCTATTTATGGAATAACTGTTCATAATACAACTGCCCAGGATAAATTGATGCATGTACTGTAGTGTGCTATAAATGTTGCTCTACTCCAAGATTCAGAAGTTAAAACAACATTTTTGGTGAATTATAATTTTCTCTTTCTAGTTTCTTTTAGAAGTTCCTTTGCTCAAGAATAGTCATTTAAATATCAGTTACAAAATATTGCCAGGAAGTCATTTCCCCTGACTAGATTTTAAATGTTGCTCATGTTTAAAATCTCAACTCAAACTGTCCATTTATTCTTTTGTACACAAATGTCTTTCCTTTATATACATTCCATCATTTATCAGTAAATGACAAACAATGTCATGTTTTCCACCAAAAATGGACAAGTGTAAAAAAAGACAATCCGATTTAGTGAATGACATATTTTTAGGTTCTCTCATAATAGATATTTTATTTTCTTATTTTATTTTATGTATTTATTTTTCACATTTCTGAACTCCCCATTTCCCTCAAAGAAGGATTCTGAGCAGTGTACCATAAAATATATTGAGAGAGAATTAACAACTGGGTGTTCTATAGAATTTATGTATTATATGTCTGCCTTCGTTATGTAATATTTTTGTAAATGAATGCCAGTTTTAATTGGGGCTATCTATAAGCAGGCACAAATATAATATTAAACCACGGCAAAGATTTCTGATCCCAAAACATGCCATTCTAACCTTTGACCATATCAGAAGTCATCCAATGCAGGAACAGGTTATTCTGATATTCCTGGAAATAATTGCACAATGAAATCACAGTCAAAATGGTCCATTCCTGTTTCATGGTATAACTAATTCCAGAAAAGTCAGAGTATCCTATGCGAAGGTCAGGCCACTTTGGGTGAGGTCAGAATAAATTCCACTGTTTGAACAGTTTTTTTTTTTTTACCTTGAGGTCAGAAAATAATTTTGATTTCAAAGCATGTTACTATTTGAGCAGATATGGAAAAGATGTCATTATTCAGGTTCACTGGAAGATACAGCAGGTATATACTGAAATTATGACCCAAATACTGTATGTTTAAATTCATTTGCTCATAACAACACCTGACCCAAAAGTCTGGAATAATTATCTGCATTAACATGGACATTAATCACTGTTAATGACTGTGGGTATAATTATCAGATAGGCAAATGATACAAAATACACAAACAAATGAGAACACCTGGAAGAGAAATTTCTGTAAGAAGCAGAGATTAATGAATTTACTTGATTTTCATAAGTGAGGAAATTCAAGAGTCTGATAACTTGATGGAATCCAAATAGAGACACTGCAAAGATAATCCTACAATAAACTTTACTATTAATTTCCCACTGTGAGTGTACCAGCTTAAGGTTTCAAGTATACATAGTGTACATTGTTTTCAGACATTTTAACAGTGCTAGTGATCATCTCCCCAATTCTGTATTTCAGAAGGAACTGGAGAAAGAAAGGAAAATACATATAGAAATAGATGACTATTGCTAGATCTGATCTTACTTTATGAATACAACAACAGCAACAAAAAAACCCCAGCAGCAACATTAATAATAGATCTCTTCCAAAATGAATTTAGTTATTACTTTGGCACAGCAATCAAGTCATCTGGATAGGGAGAACAGGTAGTTTCATTTCATTTTTTTTAAAAAGAAAGTGAATTAGGAGGGAAGGTATGATAAAACTATTTATGAAAAATCAGTGCATACAAAGCTCTTGTTACTTTTAAAAATGACAACGTACAGAGACTGAAACGAAGAAGAAAACACCATAACCCTCCATCTGTGTGTGTTTTATGGAGCTAGACTTCAAAGGGAGACATATAATTATCTTCTGAGTTAGATACATTCCCGGGAGGGGAAGAGTGTGCCTCTTTAAGCGACTGGGCTGCAGTAAATACTGATGCAGTTTTCTGGGATTCTGTTATTTTCAATCGGATGGAGAGCAGATATCATTGGCTGCACTGAGGAGCTGTCACATTCTCAGTGCTGGGGAGGAGTAGGACAAGAAGCAGCATTTGAGCTCCTTCTATACACTGGCTTCGCAAACATTAAGAAAGAAAGAAATGAATATCTGGCTTTAAAGCCGACAGCAGCCCAGACCTGAGAGTGGTAGTCTACTACTGCAGAAGGAGCAACATCAAAAGTCTGAGGAAGGAGACTGGATTTCTACGGTAGTCCTTTGCTCTAGCTAGCTAGCTAGCACAACGCGTGGGATTTGCGCTGTCCAAAGTGCTGAAACATGAATCAAACTGCAACAGTGTCCCATCAGGTGAAATGTCAACCTACCAAGATGATCAAGGTACTGAATGGCACATCATTTTTGTGGACTGGAACGTGTATGTCTGTAGGTGTATGTGTGAGAGAAAGAGAATGTGTATCTGCCTGTGGATATCTCTGTGGAACAATATGATTATCCCTAATTTAAATATTAGGACTTTGATATGTTTCCTATGTGACTTTTTTTCTTGTTGTTTTTTTTTTAAATAAAGAATGACTCCTGAGTCTTCCATCAGAATTATTTGTCTGCAGCTTGTGTTGCTGTTTCTAGTTTTTCACTTGGGATAGTGAGATGTGTAGAGTAAATATGAGGAACAGGGAATGATGATTTAGAAGTTTGATAAGGTTTTTAGTACTTTTTCTAATGATGGTTTTGAATAAACAAGAGGAACCTCATAGCATAGAAGGTAAAAGCTGCTTGATTATTATCCTGAGTTTCCTGCATTTTATACAGCTGAGAATATCACAAATGATGGATTTTTAAATTCTGATCAGTCATGGGTCTGACTTTAGTTAGCCAGATATCTGTAAGTCAAGTTGAAATGAAATAGAGCATTGCTGGCTTGCTGGTGGCTTGTTAATTGATTTTTTTTCTAAGTGGCTGAGATAACATAGAGGTATCTGTATTTAAAGTTGTACTGATAGCCGCATCCTTTTGTGAAGAGTCTTGACTGACATGGGTTGATTTGCTAATAATATTCATCATTTTATGTAGTAGTTCTCCTTACTACATTTTTCCACATGTGAGCATATTGAATGTGTGATATACATTTCTAGTGAAATGCAGTGAAGAACGATGGCAGCTATATAATCCTGCTGTTATATCAAGGTATTTTTTACAGTGTGATAAATGTATAACTGAAAAATGACTTTTCAACTGCAGTCCAGATTTTGGTTTTGTACTCAGAAATTTTCTCTGTGCATATTTTTTGTATTGCATTATTTTACAATGCTACACTATTCTTGTTTCTTCCAGCCATTCAACCACAAATCAGTATTTTATTAAATCTAAGAGCATAATCTAGAAAATGCTGGACTGAATGCTTAATCTGCAGAATTGTAGAAAACAGTGCTTAAAAACTACTAAGGTTGCAGTCTTACACTGATTTACTTGGGACTGAATGCAGTGGGACATGCAACACAACCTTATACATGTTTATTCAGAGAGCTATGGGGCTCATTGCTTAATTCTTGCTGAGCCCATTGATATGTACTTCTAGATTAGTGGTGTCCAACTGTGTCAACTTTAAGACTTGTAGACTTCAACTCCCAGAATTCCCCAGCCAGCCCTGTTCTCAATGGACATAGATTTGCAGCCTGATTTGCGCGTAGATATGCATTGGTATCCAAATGTCTCTTGTATTCTAAGGAAGAGTAAAGTTGTACACCTTTTTAAAAAAGAAAACAAAACTAATGAATTTCATGAAGTTACCAAAAATGTGCCAAACTTGATGTAGTTTACAGTTGTTCTGAACAGGATGTAGCAAATAAGAATTTCAATGCAGCCTTGCACATGCCAACTCAAATGTAGACTTCAGTGTGACTTATACCCAAGCATTTGTGGATGAACTTACTGATTCAATTTTCCTCGGCAAGTTCATTCACATTCCGGTATGTGTGTAACGTAGGCATGTTCAGTTTGACACAATAAAGGAATGCTTCCTCACAAAGAAGGTAGAAAATCTGTGGCCTCAATGATCAGCCTGCAAATTGGAATATTATGCGTAAAAGCCACATGTTAGCATATATCATTTTACATGGAGCAAAGCAAATCTTAATTGCATTTGGATGGTTCATGCTGTTTTGCTTCTTAAGGTCTCGTGAGTCTAATATTGGGACTACTCCTGAAGCGTGTGGACATTATATCAAATGTTAACAGCTGTAAATTAGTTATTAAGTGCATTTCACTATATGCTGAAAGGAAAATCACAGAAATTTAACAACAACATTAAAAGCCCTAATTGATCAATATCAATGGACAGAGAAAGGGACAAAAATAGGAGTTACATTTAGGTAGCATTTGTTTGCAAAGCTGTTGTTATGCAAATAATGCTGGTCAAGATAAAGCTTTTGATATTACAGTCTCTCTTTTGGGGGGAGGAGTAAATGTAATATGTGCTTTGAAAACAAGTGCAGATACTGCAGTCTAAAGTGAACGGTTGTAGCAAACAGATACAGATGTGAACTTAGAATATACAGTATTATGCTCCAGGAGCTGACCAGCAGAAGCTATTTGACATTTTCCTAGGAATTATGTTTCCACTAATATATTTTTTTTAGGAAATAAAATGCATCAGGTTGTTTCCAATGTTGGCCCTCTGCCACTGGCAAGATGGATTCTTGCTGAATTCCCTCATGCTTTGCAAATCTGCTGCAGAGCAGGACTTTCTGATCAGATGGGATGGTGTAGGAGATGGAAGCTTTAGCATATAATTGATGCATATAATTGGATAGATGTGATTATTTTATATAACTTAATTGGGCTAGGAGCTAGAAACATGGTAGCTGACGTTGTCAGGGGAGCTAGGGAGCCACTGTTGGGCAGAGGGAAGAAATGGCTGAGTTTAAATTTTTAGGCATCAACAAAAGAAATTCTAGATTGATGTTTGGTGGAATTACTACTGAGTTTTGAGTCAAGAAAATATTTGTTTCTTCTTTTTTTCCCCAAATAATTTTATTAAGAATCACAAATGCTGATCCAAAAGACAAATATAACAAGAAAAGTAGAAAAAAGTATAACAAAAAGAGAAAAAAGAAAGGGAAAAAGTAGTTTTCCCCTTCATACCAGAAAGTAAAAACAATTTTAATTGCTCATTACCATGTCTAAATATAACACACACACACACACACCACTCTCTTGACCCATAACTCAACTCTTAACTAAAAAACAACAACAAAAGTCTCATCATTTGTTCTTTGCCAGCAAGTCCTGCAAGGGACACCAGATATAGCTAATTTTCTAGTTGAACCTTGATTGAATAAGATAACCTTGTATTCCTTCCCTGAATTTTTAAGAATTTTATTTTTTAATCCATCAAATAAACTCCCAGGGTTTATTTTCTGTCCATCTTTTTTTTAAAAAAAAAACAAAACAAAACCCAAACAAACCAAGAATCTTTCAAAAATCAACAGACTTCTTTGCACATCCAATAAGTAAAGTTTTTTGGTCACTTCTCATAAAGACCTTCAAGACTCTAACAAAGCTCTTTTGTAGATCCAGCAAGAAAAAGTTATCCAAGTCACTTTTCTGGTTTAATAATTATACATCTCCTTTAGGGAGGGAGACATCTGTCGGTTTCATTTGTGTATCCAGTACATCTTTCTCCATATCTGTCAAATGGTGCGACACATTTAAGCTCACTTGCAAATTAATTTCACAATTATCAATTTTAGCCTGTTTTTCTTCTATAACTTTATTGACACATGCTCTATCATATCAAGTAATTTTGAAGATCAGTATTCAAAAACATCTATTAAAGATTTTTATATCATTCTTTATTTCTTTATTAACCAAATGAATTTATTTTCCTCTAGCTCTTTCTAGTGTTAAATCTTCAAGGTCCATTACCATGTTTCTTATTTTAAAAAACCCACGAACGATCACTAATTCCTATGGGAATAATTTTTCTAATAATTCAAAACTATAATTCCAAATTCATGTGGACCCTTAATCTATTGTTAACTTTCCAAAATCCATATTCTAAGCCCCCATTTGCTGTGCAATCCAAACATAATATTTTTTCAAAGCTTTTAATATCACATGTTAATCATTTTCTCCAAGGAGAAGGCATGGCACCTTATAAATATAGTGAAACCTGGCTGATTTGAAAGGTCTTATTCTTTCCAGTACAGTTTAAAAAAATTAAATCCAAATAATCCAAAAAGTAATTAAGGAAAAAAAACTGTGAGGACATAACTGCCAGTGTCATGGAGCCATGGTGGTTTTGGAGCACCTTGTTTATTTAATAACTCAGCTTATTAGCTTATACCACATGGGAAGAAATGTCTATCCTCTTTCCTACAAAGTGGAGAAAGGACCGCTGGAATCTACATTTGAAATCTTTGAACAGCAAATAACATTTCAGTTTTGATCTAGGAATTCTGCAAATAATAAATCTTTCCTACATAGTCCTGTGTAAGTATTAGTATAGGTTGAAGTTTTCTATCTTTGCTCAGTAGCAGGCTGGCAGATGGTTGGATATATTTTTGAACAAGTATAAAATAGCAAATGTTTGATAATTGTTTGAAAAAGACAGCATGGTATGCAAGGAAACAACATATACAATTTCCATAGGAAGCACACTGGAATTTCTAACTATTATATAAAACAGATCCCATACTACACCAGTAGGAGGTAATTTAATATCAAATGTCACGCCTCTGTATCATAAACCTGTGAAATGTGTTTTAGATGACGAAGTCACAGTGCTTCCGATTTAAATATTTTCACCATTCTACCTCTTCTTGATGTTTGACTGCAGGATCCGATCAGAGTCCGTCATCGGGACCAGAGGTTTAGTCTTCTGAGCTTTCAGAGTTGTTCTGGAGCCCATCCTCGGGGAACTTCTGTCTAGCAGAGTGTATGCTAGAGTCAGGTTCCTTGAGGTTGGGCTCCAGCATGAGTCTGGAAGCTCAGAATAATAAACCTCTAGTCTAGGTGACTGAGCCAGATTGGATCCTGCATACATTATCCTGGGACACGTATCTTCCCTTCATTCATTTGAATGTATATTGAACAGGATTTTACAGGACTAATCTGGGAATACGATTGGCAAGCTTTAAATTTTAAGAGATGAAGGATAAAGTACCTACTCTCAAGAATAGTTTCCTGCTCAAAAATTGTAAGGGAGATTTGTATGTGCAATATGTAAAATGGATAAGTAGAGTGCTGGCTTCAGAAAAAACACTGAAAACAGAGCTACCTGGAGGGACTTTGGTGGTTTAAGACCCCTAGAATGACCAAAATTGTAATGTTTAAAAATGATTTTATTTAATTTGTAGAATGGACATTATATATATTTTTATTACTGTCAAACACCAAAGTCTTGAGATTGTGCAGGTAAAAAAAATCAAATAAATAAGTAAAAATTTACTCAGAACGGAACCGTGAACCTCTTGAAGCTGAGCACTACAGTTCCAAAAGTTTCAGCCAGTATAACCAATGATAAGATATTGTGGGGACTTGGCAAATATCTGAAAGCCCCTCACCTTGGTTTAGAAGTTCTTGAGAAAAGTGTTTGCACCCAAATTTGAGTGCTTACCAGCTGGATCAGCTAAGATGTTTTTGTCTGACTCCCTATGATGCAGATCATCATATCTGCTTCTTCTGAGCAAGAATCAGTTGCATCTTTTAATTACATGAAGAGTAATATCTGGCTCTGGGAAATAATAAACCATTTTGTTTCTCCCGTCTAGCTCACCAGCAAACATGGGCATCAAAACTATGTTACTATGGCACTGCAAGTAATATCTCTTTATTATAAATAATAGGGAAATTACTGTGCTGAAATATGCTCTGCGATTTATCAAATGCTTTCTTTCTTGGGCATTGAGTTTGCTATGTTATTCACAAATAATTTATCTTCTAATTCTCTGAGTAATCAGAATTCTGAATTGACTGTACTGTAGTGCTGGAGGGGGCAGATGTGGTTGCCTTAGTCGTCCATCATGTTGCATTCTAGCAGTCCTTATTTTCTAGTCTGAAATGAGGGGATGGCTCCTTATTGCCATTTCTTGGATAGATTTCACCCAAGGATGGAAATTCACAGAGGCCAGAATCCGTTAGAAAGATGATTGGACAGCAAAGGGTGGGATATTCACTCTGTTTCTCTCTCTGTCTCTCTCTCTGTTTCTCTCTGAGTTTCTCTTTCTGTTTTTTTCTGTTTCTCTCTGTCTCTGTTTCTCTCTCTGTTTCTCTCTCTGTCTCTCTCTCTGTCTCTCCCTCTGTTTCTCTTTGTTTCTCTCTGTCTCTGTCTGTCTGTCTTCTCTTTCTCTCTGTGTGTGTCTGTCTCTCTCTCTCTCTCTCTCACAGAGAGAGAGGGGGGAAGAGAGAGAGACAGGGGGAGAGAGAATCCTCAGCAAGTTCATAATCAAATAAATGTAATGACACTACCACAGAGGAGAGTTTAACTGAATTTTGCTTTTTTTTTTTTTTTTTTTTAAAAGATTTGAGAAAAATTGTGTTTCTTCAAACTGATTGAGGATGGTTAGACATAAGACTAGATATTTCTTTGTCTGGATGGTTGTAACTGAAGAGAAGATGCCATATAGAGTTTTCATTTGACTTCAGCGAATACATCCTAATAAGACATCCTTCTAACTGTGATTCATTTTGCATCACTTTCAACCCTTTTACAAAGCAGCTCTCTGAATAATGATTTTCTGCTTAGATCTGTATCGTAGAAAACTTTTTAGCATCTAGCTGGGAATGCTAAGTACCTGTTTTACTTTCTTTCATTCCAACTGTAACTTCAGAAACCACCTCTTGGGCAGGGAACTTGTTTTTACTCATTTTGTTCTTGGCTCATTTTTTAACACTGTGAATAAACATCATATTGCACTATTATGCCTCACTTGTAGAAAAGAAAAAGAAGAAAATGTGTCACCTAGAAGAGAATTGCTAAAGCTTTGCCTGCCTGCCTGCCTTGTTGAATAAAGGAATACATGTAATCCTCAACTTACGATCACAACTGAGTCCAAAATTTCCACTGCTAAGCAGAACAGTTGTTAAGTGACTTTTCCCAATTTTGTGATATTTTTGCCACAGTTATAAAACGAGTAAATGCAGCTGTTAAGTGAATCATTAGGTCATTAAGCAAATCTGGCTTCCTCCATTGTCTTTGCTTGTCAACAGGTCACAAAAAGTATTCACATGATCCCAGGACATTGCAACCATCATAAATATATTCCAGTTGCTCAATATCTGAATTTTGATCATGCGACCATGGGGATGTTGTAATGGTCATACGTGTAAAAAAAGATCATAAGTCATTTTTTTCAGTGCTGTTATGAATTTGAACGGTCCCTAAACAAATGGTTGTAAGTGAGGACTGCCTGTAGATGGAATGGTTTGGGGTTTCTGAATCTTGTCTATATTTAACTATGGCTACATCTATGTCTATATAGCCATTTAGACTATAAACCTTCACTAAATTCACTAAAACTAAATTCCATACTCCATACCAGAGAAATATCTACACCAATATGTTATAGTTAGGAGTTAATCGGTCTGAGCTTTTTTGCAAATCATTCTTGAAGCTTTCCTTGTCTGCTTTGCAAATCAACTTCCATGGTAAATGGATTTCATAGTATTACATTAGATTACATATAATGGAATATACAGTAGTAGAGAACGCACTAGTTCATCAAAAGAAATGTAGCAAATGCATTTTTCCTTGGTAGTGGTAAACAGTGGATCTTGATGCACAGCCTTCCTTCCTTCCTTCCTTCCTTCCTTCCTTCCTTCCTTCCTTCCTTCCTTCCTTCCTTCCTTCCTTCCTTCCTTCCTTCCTTCCTTCCTTCCTTCCTTCCACATTTTTGACTCTGAATGGTATACAATCATATGTTAAAATATAAAAATTAAAAACTTAGAATCTAGAAGGAAGCAGAAATAATCAAATTACTTAAAAAGGTGAAGGGAGAGCTC
>NW_015390913.1:5259-11791 GCF_001527695.2 Protobothrops mucrosquamatus | reverse complement strand
TTCCTTCCTTCCTTCCTTCCTTCCTTCCTTCCTTCCTTCCTTCCTTCCTTCCTTCCTTCCTTCCTTCCTTCCTTCCTTCCTTCCACATTTTTGACTCTGAATGGTATACAATCATATGTTAAAATATAAAAATTAAAAACTTAGAATCTAGAAGGAAGCAGAAATAATCAAATTACTTAAAAAGGTGAAGGGAGAGCTCTCAGGGCACCAACCATCCCCACAACTACGTGCTCCTCTGGGCACCCAACATGAGGCTGCAGAGCCATGTTTTGAGTTCTTTTCAGAAGACCAGGAGAGTTGCTGGGTATTCCACAAGATTGAGGTTCCTATGTGTATGGGGAAGGGGTTTCTTGTCCACAACCCCCCTTTATATTGACAAAATTTGCAGCTTCATGTGACAGAAGGGGAAAAAAAGAACAATTGGGTTATAGATCCTATGGAGTAGAAGGATCTACAGTATAAGATCTGTCCATAAGTGGTTATGGTAGTAATCTGGAAGTTTGCTAGCATATTAACACAGTTGATGTGACTGTCTCATCTATAAACTGTTTGGTATCTAGACTCTGTTTACTGTCTCATATATATGTTATATGAAGGTAGTTTTCAAGTATTTCTAATTTTGCAGCACCAAAGCAAGAATTTTCACTAAATGTTGCCTGTCAGTTTGGTGAACGTATTTCACAGAAAAGAGGCTCATGTTCAAAGTGAATTATATGCAAAGATGTGCAAATATTGCTGCCAGGCTCTCCGCACTATACTTTTTAATGAAGAAATAAATGTAGCAACTTAAATCGAAATTAAATTGCAACGGGTAGTGTCTGAATTGAATGCTTCACATCAGTCAGGATCTGATGACTGAATTTTATGAGCAAAGTGCAAATATTGGTCTATTTGATGAAGTCGGTAGCTCAGATTTAAAACGGATCTGTTTCCATCCATTACCTATATAGAATACTTTTGTAGCTATACTCTGAAACAACAAGAATGCAAGCAGCACCATTTTAAGTTTCCTCATGCACTGAGTTTTACCCAAAGACTTAGATTTACCGTACTATGCCATCTGAACCCTAAACAGCCACCATCTTGAATTCCTTCAACTAGGGTGCTGAGTTTTAGGTTTTTGTTGGCAATGATATCTAGGTTAGAAGAATCCAGAAGGAAAGCTCTTTAAGTATGGATGACAATGCCTCAAAGGTTCTTTTCAGTTCAAAAGTTCTGAACTGAAGAAGCTTCTTGGATAAGAAGCGAGATGTTTTCAAGGAAAAAACAACAACAACCCAGGAAAGCCCAGTTGCCTTTTGAAAAATACCTTTGGGACAACCATGACTTGGATGATTGAGAATCTCCATAGTTAATGACAATGCACAATTACTTCTCATTAATGCAATATTACTTATCTAAACACTCAGCAGACCGGTGCAATTTATAGTAGATTATCTGCCACGGAAGTTTTTCTAGGAGATGTACTTCTGAGAGGGTGATAGAAGATAGATTTCTCCCCTTATTGTTTTTATATAACATCATGGTTCTGTTTTGTTTTCAGAAGTTTGCACAAGCAAGTCAGCCAAGCATTCGCGGGTCCTTGAAAATCTATGATCAACTACCATGATCCTAGATCTTAAAATACCCAGTGTTTGATAATCGGGGAAAGCTGTTTCCGAATTTAAATTTATTGCAAAGTAAGTCAGTGTCTGGCAGAACCAACGACGGCTGCTTGATCCATTAAGGATTATTCTATTCAGCGTGCAACAAATGTCATGCATCACTAACGTGAGCTAATGACATCTAATGGGAAGACTGTCTGAGTGGTTAGCACACTAATAGCCTTGGACAGACTTTACTCCTCTCTATTGACCCAACAGGGCTGCAATTCCCCGTTGGCAATTTTTAGCATTGGATAATTAGCTTTTCCTTTCCTCCTCGGTGATGCTATCCATAAAACCTGCCTCTTATATACTGTGTCATTTGTCAGACTGCATTTTCAGATCAATCAGATGATTGAGAAGCGTACGCCTGTCTGCATGTGGAGTGGGAGGGGAGGATGGGATGCAGCACAATCTATTTGAGTTAGATTTGAGTTTGAGGCTGAGATCCTCATAGCGCTTATATTAAAACAGTCTCTTACACTGTTCAGTGTAAGCAGCTTCCTTCAGAGCAAGCGCCCATAGGAGATCCAGCCTAAGCAGGAAAATAAATGTCTGTGTCTATTTCTAGCTTTAGATCAGTGGTTCTCAACCTGTGGGTCGGGACCCCATTTGGGGTCGATCGACCATTTCATGGGGGTCGCCAAGCAAGGCTGTCCGCCATTTTTTTTGTCCACCATTTTTCCCCCTTTTCCGGTGGGTGCCTTACCTCCCTTGGGCTGGGCCAGCTGGTGGTCGGCCTGCTCTGTCTCTGCCGCTTGCCAGCTACGCCTCGGCCGGCGCAGGGGGCAGAACCACGCATGCGCAGTGCTCCCAGGCAGGGAAAGTCCTCGACGTACGACCGATTGGGTAGTCCTCGACTTACGACCGGTTTAGTCCTCGACGTACGACCGGTTTAGTCCTCGACTTACGATCGGTTGGGGTCGCGGCATTAAAAAGGTTGAGAACCACTGCTTTAGATCTACCTACGTAACACACACATAGCCACCCACACTCACAACACTGTTGGATTGGCTGGACATCCTATATTGGCAAGCTGCCAATCCCTAATGAGAATTGCTTGTTTTGGCAACTATCAGTCATTCTCCTATTTCCTCAATTTGTTCTTGCTACCTTATCTGTTCTTCTTTACCGTCTTGCTGGAGTTTCCCCAGCGTGTGGAAAAGATGCACGTTTATGTGGACCGTTGTTGAGGCAGGAGTTTAGCAGAGGAGGCTGATTGTTACTTCAACTGCCCCTCTAAAGTTTGTCCACCCTCTTTTCCTTAGCCTCTTCTTCATCCTCTTCTCATCCTTTGGGATGTTTTCCTCCATTCATAGCTTCATATTCATTGCCATTAAAAAAAAAAAAACCACCTTTCTTTTTCATCTTTTAACCAGTACAGGTAAGTCCTCGACTTATGATCCCTATTGAGCCCAAGATTTCTGTTGCTAAGTGAGATAGTTATTAAGTGAGCTGTACCCCATTTTACAACCTTTCTCGTTACGACCTTTCAGTTGTTAAATGGATCACTGCAGTTGTCAAGTTAGTGACATGGTTGTTTAAGTGACTCTGGCTTGCCCGTTGACTTTGCTTGTAGAAGGTCGCAAAAGGGGATCACATCACCTTTGGGGACACTGCAACCGCCATAAACCCATGCCTGTTGCCAAGCATCTGAATTTTGATCACGTGACCAGGGGGAATGCTGCAACGGTTATAAGTATGAAAAATGGTCATAAGTCACTTTTTTTTCAGTGCCCTTGTAACTTTGAATGGTCACTAAATGAACGTTTGTAAATCGAGGACTACCTGTATATGGTTAAATGTTTTTCAGGACAAAAGATAAGCAAGAACTGTCTTTGAGGTGCACAATGCTCCAGTACAACATGGGTTATTATTATTTTAATGGCGTGACTCTTGACTGCTTTCCTGGATTAGGGTTGCCTTCTAAGCCAGGAGTCCCCAACCCCTGGTCCGCACAAACAAGCAAAGCCCCATCCGTGGGATGCAGGCAGCACACAAAACCATGCACTCTCCAGTCCGTGGAAAAACCTTTCTCCACGGAACCGGTCTCTGGTGCCCAAAAGGTTGGGGACCTCTGTTCTAAGCCATTGTTAATATATATCTAAAATAAATGAATTCCGGTGGATGAGAATATGATCAGCGCAAGGACTAACTAACAAACAAAACTGTGCCAAACTACATAAGGAAGAGATGTTGACAGAAGGATAAAATGCTTTGTAAGGAATTTTAAAGATTGCTTGTGAACAGGTGCCTCTCCTTCTAATGTATTGTAAAATGTCACACTGTAGAGACAGGAATGCAGCTTTTTGTATTCCCTGTTCTAAGGTGAGAAATATCTTCTGCTTAGCATTTTAAAGACTGCAGATACAGTACCACGTCCTTAAAGCTGTGACACGAGAGAAGAGAAAACCCATCAAGATTAGCATGTTTCATTTTGGACAATTTTGATTTAATTTTTTTAATTTTTTGGAACGGCATCTGTCAGGGTAGACTTTTCACTTTTCGGGCTATAATGTTTTTAAATAATTGTTCCTTTTTACTGAAAAGGTAACATTTTATTAAGTGATTGACATTCTGTTCTTCCCTAGAATGTAAGAGTTACCTTTTTTAAAGGATTGAGCTCCATGTACTCTGAGCTCTGGCCGGGCACAGCTTTTACATTAATGACACGATAAGACATGAATGTTTAGCAGATGGAAACAAAATGTCGGTGGAAGTTGCATTGAGTTTGATTTAATGCAAAATTCATTATTTCTTTGGGTTACAATCATAGCTTGGATTTGCTTTTCAGAAATGGTTCCTATTGCCAGGAAGACTTAACCATTACAGAGCAAAGTTATTTCTAGAAATATGCAGTATATAAATATATATAAAACACACTTGCTAGTGCATTTTTTTTAAAGTTTTTATTGAATACAAAAGAAAAAAGAAGAGATTAAAAACATCGAACATGGTGCATTTTTATATGGTAACAGCAAATTATGTAAACCCTACTGTCTTATTCATATCAACTACTGCTTCATTTTTCTAAAATGAAAAAAAAAAGTCTTGTTATGACAAGAATGGTCTCCAACTTAAGATATTAAGAAGTGCAAAGCACACGAAACCTTGATTTGTAAACATCTCTTGAGATCTTTTTTATATCACAGAAATATTTTTAAACATCTTGACATAGAATGGTTTTCTATACCAACAGAAGAAACTCTGCTTACCTATTGCACATTGCGCTACTCCAAAATACGATTGCTTGACTTGGGTTAGTGATTTGGATTTCCTTGTAGCTTGAAGTATGTTCTATAAACTTGGTAAAGAATGAATAAATAAACTTTGGGTAGTATGATATGCAGACCAGTCTCAGAGAAAAAGAAAATGATTTATAGAAATAATCCAACAAAATGCCGTAAAGAACATTTACTGGGAAATAGCCTCTCTGCATGTTCTCTCAAATCTCATCTCCATTTTACCCTAATGCCTTTTCCACACTTCAATCAGCTTTCACCCAATAGTCACCTATGGTCAGATAATGGACCTTGATGAGAACACGTTTTCATGCAACAGAACCACTCTCTTGGAGTGGTGAAAGAGAAGAGGAGAGGAGAGGAAGAAGAGGGAAGTAGGGAAGAAAGAGAAGGAAGGGAGAAAGAAGGTAGAGAAGAAGGAGTGGGGATGCAGTAAAAGGGGAAATGGGCGAGCAACACCAAAAGTCATGTGCATGTATTTATTTCATTAAAAGTATCTTATATATAAGAATGTAAAAAGAATGTATGTTAATATCTGATAAATATCACAGTATATGTATGGGGGAGAGTTTGGAAAAATAAAAAATAAATTTAAAAAAAAGAAAAAAAAAGAACCACTCTCTTGGCTTGGCCAAGGTATAGAGTTAATTGGTGAAATATAAATATTGACCGTTCGATCCATGATTTTGTGATTCTGGGGAGAACAAAAGAAAACAGGAATTTTGCACATGTTGCATTATGCAGATCAATAGCACATACAAAAAGGTAACAAACATTATTGCATATCCCCCATTTTCACTTTTCCGAGACATTCATTGAATCCGGAAGGTTTGAAGAGATAGCAAAATAGCAAAAAGCAAAATATGTGTGATGATATAAGTTCCATCCTTTAAACGCATGTGATGATGTGATTCACAATCAATATGGTGAAGATTGTATTGTAACCTCACAATGCATATTTCTTCTTTAATTCCTCCTTGCCCTTTCATCTGGATGCCCATGATTCAATCTTGAACATGATGCTAGTAGGTTGGATTCCAAATTGGCCAATATCACTCATAGTGCTACAGAGATATCTGGAGATATTTCTGTGATTTTTTTTCTTTCCTATGGACACTCTGCTCCAGAGAACTTTGGGGGAGTGTTATATTCTATTGATGGATATAGTGTTTTTTTTTTTAAATTGGAAACAAAAACTGGATTTGAATCATTTCAGCCTCTGTTGCTTTCCAGAATTTCTCCACTGACATGGTTCCCCCCAGCTGAAGGCCAGAGTTAATAGTATAATGTTAAAACACTCCCTACCCAAACAGTGATTACTATGTTATGACTTTACTATAGCAATATAAATAAACAATATACTATTTAGCTCAAGGGAGCTTTTTCTGATTCCCTAAAGGACATGTTTTGTTCAAGCACTTCTAAAAATGCTTGCCAAACTGTGCAACGTTTAGACATATGTCTATATAAAATTAAAATATATTATGCATCTCCTGCAGGGCTTGGTTATGCTGAGGACACAGAAAACATTTCCATTTTTGGAACAGGATTATGAAAAATATGATCCACTAAAAGAAGGAGCAACAAATACTTCTTTTTATTTCTTTTTATATGATCTGATTCTAACATGACATTTTAAAGAATTGT
>NW_015390913.1:0-1599 GCF_001527695.2 Protobothrops mucrosquamatus | reverse complement strand
AAGTGCAGCAGGATTACAAATTTTGAATTCATACTTGTTATTCCCCTGAAAACGGTACACAATTTGTATCCATTTTCTAAGAATGAAAGAAAAAAGATGGAGCAAGTCCTCTGGAATTCTGGCTAGCTCTGAGTTCATTTTCTGCAATGAAACTTTAATCAAGCAGCTGTCACTCACACACACACACACACACACACACACACACCCAGCAAAATATGCAGGAAATGCAACACCTGGTTTTTCTTTTTTGCTTCCATGATCAATGCCATCTAGTGATTTAGTACAACCAAACAATGCAGAATGGGACTTGTTACTGGATTTCTCCAGAAAGGAATGTGAACTGTATAGCAACATTATTCTCCTATTTTTGTTCAGGGAAAGTATCCTGCATTCTAGATTTAAAATTCTAATGGCATTTAGTACGGAATAAGTCCCAGAGAAAATGATGCAATTTATGAGTAATTGAGTATTGTGTAATATTTAAAATATATTTTAAAAGTGAAAACTTTTTGTCAGAATTAAGGCCTCTAAAGATCAGAATTGTGTAAGCCATGGTATTCTCTGTGGCACTCTTTGGAAACCTATGTTGGACTTTAAAGAAGCAGGATGGCACCTCAGAAATTTGGTGTTGGAGAAGGCACCTGAGAATACCATGGACAACTGTCCAGTTGGCGGATCCAGAAAAAGAAACACCGGGGACATTATTTTACCAAGAGTATAAACTTTACTGAATAAGCTATAAAGTGTCCTTGGGTTGGACACTTTCTCATGAGAACAGCCGATGCTCAGATGCAACTGACCCCACCCTTGCATTCCATCCCCCCTTCCCCCATTTCTTTGTCAAGCTGTGAGTGAAGCGGAATATCGGTGAAAGCAGTGGTGGGATTCAAATATGTGAACAACTGGTTCTCTGTGTGGATGCCACTTCTGAAAGTCCATTCTGGGCCTGGGCAACAAAAAAATAACTACTGGTTCTGCCAAAGTGGTGCTGAATCCCACCACTGGCTGAATCCCACCACTGGGTGAAAGTGCAAATCAGTCTTGACAATCATGGACAACCGAGGTAACAAACTGATGGGTCATTGAACAAATCCCACTGAGAGTTCTCATATATATATTTTTTGCCATGGTTGTTAAGAGAATCAATTGCAATTGTTAAGTGAATCACTTCCTCATTAAGTGAATCTGGCTTCCCCCATTAACTTTGCTTGTCAGAAGCTGGCTGGGAAGTTATAATAATAATAATAATAATAATAAATTTAATTTATATGCCACCCTTCTCCCAACGGGACTCAGGGCGGCGCACAACATATTTAAAACAAAACATAAATACATTCCCCCCCGATAAAACCGAATTAAATCAAATTTTAAAGTTGTGTCTCTGTCAAATTGTTAAAAGCTAAACCCCAAATAAAATCCTCCCTAGGTCAGGTCCGCTTGCTGGAAGAGCCATGTCTTGAGGGCGCGACGGAAAGCAAGAAGATCCGGAATCATCCGGATCTCGGGGGGTAGTTCGTTCCAGAGGGTAGGGGCACCCACAGAGAAGGCCCTCCCCCTGGGGGTCGCCAGCCGACATTGCTTGGCCGACGGCACCCTGAG
>NW_015390912.1:86141-87323 GCF_001527695.2 Protobothrops mucrosquamatus | reverse complement strand
CCAACCCACACGGATAGGATACTACACTTTGCCAGCAACCATCCGGTGGCCCACAAAGCCAGCTGCATAAGAACATTATTTGGACGAGTTGATTCCCACTGCAGCACGGCAAAAGCCAAAAGAGAGGAAAGACACCATCTACTCCGCGTATGCAGGCGCAATGGGTACCCCACAGGGTTCATCAGACGCCACAGTGTGCTCCCCAAACCCCGAGACCAACCAGAGACAGAGGAGCCGTCGCCACGGATGACCCGAGTCACGCTTCCATACATCAACAATGTCTCGGAGGCAACGGCTAGGCTGCTGGCACTGTACAAGGTGAAAGTGGCCCATAGACCGAACCAAACGTTGCGCTCCAAGGTGATGCGGCCCAAGGACCCACTCCCCAGCGTGGAAAAGTTGGCGGTAGTGTATAGGATTGACTGCAAAGACTGCCCCGGCAACTACGTTGGGGAGACCTCCAAAAGAGTAAAGACCAGGGTCCACGAACACAAGCTGGCGGTGAAAAGAGGTGAGCAACGCTCCCAGGTGTGGGCCCACATGGCGGAGTCTGGACACTGTTTTGACTTCAATAACGTGCGTGTCCTAGCTAGCGACAACACAAAAGGGGGCCGGTTACTCAAGGAGGCCTGGCTCTCGAATGGCGACTCCATCAACCGGCACATTGACCTGTGTCCGGCACATCTGGCCTTGAAGGCGTGGAGCGCAGGCGACCCGCAATCCCAGCATAGATGGCAGAGGGCCGGGCGGCACACCCCCATAGAAGAAACGAGGGCACAGGCAGATAGAGGAGCGACCACCGATGCCTTGGAGAGCTCGCCACCCCCCCACCCCCCACCCCTGGAGAACCAGAGGGGAAGGACACCCCCGAGGACAGCCCTGGACTGCCCCACTAGTAATCTTTGGGGCACCCAGGTGAAAGAGGAGGACCAGAGACAGAAAGAGACTGAGGGTGAGGGGAGGGGTCGACCAGGAGCAACAATGACCCGAAAATACCGCAGGGACGGGGGAAAAACCGGACTGACCCCCTGCTGTGAAACGAACTGCCGGTACCAACGAGGGCAGCAGAAGGACGACTGGAGGCCCAGGGACGATACGGGGACTGGAAACAATGAAGGTGGGGGGAGGAGGAGAGTTGGAGCAAACGATGGGGAAATTTGGTTGACAACAGTGGGGGGGCGT
>NW_015390912.1:80042-83845 GCF_001527695.2 Protobothrops mucrosquamatus | reverse complement strand
CACTCTCTAGATGTTTCCTCTCATCTCGGATGGAGTGTCTTTTACAGTTCATCGTCTCCCCTCGTTGAGAATCATCCTTCCCACCGTCCCATTTACCCATATGGGGTTCTGACACAGAGGCACCTTCCTCCAGTTTATCAGAAGGTCTCCCTTGCCATCGTATCATTGGGAGACCATCTTTAGGAACCTCATCAAGACAATTAGATGCCTCTATATAACCCTTTCCCTCACCCCACCTCTCCAATCCTATGTAATCCTAATGACAGGAACGTGTCAGCATGTGCTGTTTGTGGGGATTGCCCACATATTTCCTCCATTTGCTTCCTCTCATCACCTCCCTGCGTATCGTTTAACTTCAGCTGTAAAGCAGTAAACACGATCCCCTTTTCCCTTTCGTCAGTGTGAATAGCGCACGGGGGAAGGTGCTCCCACTCTCCATTAGAAAGCCCTCGCCCGCCACCCTCTACCGTCAAGCAGCCCTGAGAGCTTAAGTTCGGAGCTCCTATGTTATGCTGCGTCATGCAGTGAGCCGTCCTCTCCACCTGCGCAACTGTTTCTGAGTAGGGAAGTCTCAAATCCTCCCTCCTCCACGTGTTCTCAGACAGAGGAGCGCAGCGGGGGGGTAATGAAGAATCCGGGAGCGGCAGTAATCCAAGTTGCTGTGAGAGATCATCTCTGCCATTATGCCCCAGTTTACGTATTCCGCTCACCCGGGGTCGTGTTGTAGATGCACGGCTGCAAGGGTCTAGGATCATAACTGCATTGGCAACGGCAGAGTTGGGGGGGGTCGGAGAGGGCACCAGAATAACAATCACAGTACTTGCCAGGCAGGGCGCTGTCCCCTCCTTCCAAACATTTTTCCCAATGCGGAAATGTCTTTGGGGTGGTAACTGTTGAATTATCCACACTCGAGGGTCTCAATGCTAGTGCTGGTCTCTTTGTAGTTCTCGTTGCTGCTCCCGTGGTCCTGACGATGTCGGTATGCTCGTTGCCTCCCATCTCACGAGCATGTATGTTCTCAGGTGGGGGAAGGGGGTTGGTGTGGCCGTGGTTCTTATTGTGAACGGTCCGACTCGAGTGGTTACATACCTCCCAAGCTCTTAATGTCAAATATGCGGGGCATAGGTCTATATGTCGGTTGATGGAAAATTCATCAGACAGCCAGGCCTCCTTGAGCAACCTACCATACTTAGTGGCGTCATTGGAGATAACCTCCACTGTGTCAAACCTAAATTTGTGGCCATGCTCCACCATATGAGTGAGGATCTGAGAGTATTGTTCTCCCCTTCTGATGGCCAATCTATGTTCCTGGACTCTTGTTCTGACTCTTTTAGATATTTCACCTACATAATTGCTGGGGCAGCCTTCACAGCTGATTTTATAAACCACCCCAGACTTCTCAGCAGTAGGGAGGGGGTCTTTTGGTCTTTTGGTCTCATAAGGCTACTATGATTCCATAAGGAGTCAACAGCCTAGCAGTGGCCTCAGAGACATCGCTGACATAGGGAAGGGTAACATGTGTCATTTGGGAAGGGAGTTGTCTCACCTGTGCGTTGTTAGAAGGTCTAGAGTAAATACCATAGCGCTTAATAAACCTGGCAGGGTACCCATTCTGCCTACAGATGCGGAAGAGATACCTTCTTTCCTGCGCCTTAGCTTTGGCTGAATTGCAATGTGAGTCAACCCTTTTGAAAAGGGTCCTAACACAGCTGATTTTGTGAGCCATTGGGTGATTGCTATGGTAGTGCAAGATCCTATCCGTGTGTGTGGGTTTACGGTACACCATGGTCTTCAGGGTCCCATCAGGTTGGCGATGGACCAGGACAACTAAAAATGCCAACTTTCCCTGATGCTCTTCCTCATCCGTAAACTGTATATCCACACACACAGAATTCAGTGTATTTACAAAATCAGCTTTATGACTCCTCTTAATGACGACAAAAGTGTCGTCAACGTAGCGGGCCCAGAACTTGGGACGGTATCTGGCCATCGCCACGCGTTCCAATTGTTGCAATACGGCTTCGGCTATGATGCTGGAAATAGGGGAGCCCATGGGAGTGCCCTTAACCTGCTCATATGTATTCCCTTGGAACGTAAAAAAGGTTTTAAGGCATAACCCCAGAAGATCTATAAGGTCATCTGGCCGGAGGGAATCTTGGGATGACCCAAGTCCTCTATGGTGGAGGAGATCTCTGATGGTACTGATGGCAAGATCTTGAGGGATGGAGGAAAAGAGGGAGATGACATCAAAAGATACCATCATTTTGTCTTCCTCCATCCTCAAAGTGCCAATCCTGCGAAGGAACTCCTCAGCAGATCTTACAATGGTGTCACTGCCATCAACCAAGTGGCTTATACGGTGGCTAAGCCATCTGGCCAAACCTGAACTAGGGGTGTTCCTGAAAGATACAATGGGTCGGAGAGGAACACCCTCTTTGTGGATCTTGGGGAGTCCATAAAACCTAGCCATGGCGGTGTCAGAAGGTCTTATTTTTGCGAGGATGCTGTCATCAATCCTCTTACTACGTTTAAGGTTGTTGAGAGTCTTGTTAATGCGGTTCCTAAGGGACACCATGGGGTCACCCTTTACCACTCTGTAGGCTGCTGTATCGCTGAGTAACTCCATTGCCTTACGGTTATATTGCACTCTGTCCATAACGACAGTGGCCCTTCCCTTGTCAGCTGGTGTTATAAGGATGCTGTCATCCTTCTTAAGTTGGGCAATAGCCTCAAGTTCCTCTCTAGGTAGAGCCTGGTGACGCCTGTGGTTAACAAGGAGACCCGTTACCCGCTGTCTGATGGTATCCCTAACAACCTCACTCATCCCATTGCGGTGCAAGGAAGGTTCTAAAGATGCTATAAAATCTAAGGCACATGCGTCTGATAAATTATGACCCACATCTCGTTTTAGTAGGGTCAGCTGGGTTTCAGTTAGCGTCCTACTAGACAAGTTGTGGACCAGTTTGTCCGGAGGGTTCACACCTATGGGTCTCCGCAATCCCTCTGATCTCTTGAGGAACTTTTCTGTGGCGCTAAGACTCACCTTGTGAGCAATCCAGCAGATATGCTGTTCCAGTTCCAACAGATGTTGGTTAGTGAGTATAGTAGCGCACCTCTCCCGGTAGTTGCGGATAATCCTTGTTATACTTCCATTCCGTCTGTGGAGGTCATTGATGATGGCACGCAAAGTTCTACGTTGAAATTGATGAACCGCTCGGTGGCCCTCCAATGAATCTACAACAGGTTTCCTCCTGAGTGATCTGGGAGGGAGATCTTCCTTAATGCATTGATGGAGAAAGGCGAGCTTACAATAATTGTCTGTGATACGGCAAGTCAGTTTTTCCCATTTCCTGGCTGTGAGCATAGCTGCTCTCCCATAATGGTTGCAAATAACATAGAAGACAAACGAATGACTCCTGGGAATATCCATGGTACAAAATAAAAATGCGAACACCAGGAGAATATAAGACAATTAAAAGTTTAGTAAAAAACTTAAAAACTTTTAAAAGCATACAATCATAGGGGCCAAGCTTTCGTCGGATCCTTCCGACATCCTCAGGGCACAAAGTTAATCAATGGGAAAAGCATTTATAAATAAGCCGATGCCTGCATCCGGGCCCTAGATCTCGTAACAGGGCCGTGATAACCAATCATTGTAACATCCTCATTAACCCCTTTAACTATCCTTCTATCCTTATTTGTGCTGCATTTCCGTGTCAAACCACCATGGGGACGTTTCGCCTCATTAAGTTTATAATCACTCTCTAGATGTTTCCTCTCATCTCGGATGGAGTGTCTTTTAC
>NW_015390912.1:77132-78506 GCF_001527695.2 Protobothrops mucrosquamatus | reverse complement strand
CACTCTCTAGATGTTTCCTCTCATCTCGGATGGAGTGTCTTTTACAGTTCATCGTCTCCCCTCGTTGAGAATCATCCTTCCCACCGTCCCATTTACCCATATGGGGTTCTGACACAGAGGCACCTTCCTCCAGTTTATCAGAAGGTCTCCCTTGCCATCGTATCATTGGGAGACCATCTTTAGGAACCTCATCAAGACAGTTAGATGCCTCTATATAACCCTTTCCCTCACCCCCCCCTCTCCAATCCTATGTAATCCTAATGACAGGAACGTGTCAGCATGTGCTGTTTGTGGGGGTTGCCCACATATTTCCTCCATTTGCTTCCTCTCATCACCTCCCTGCGTATCGTTTAACTTCAGCTGTAAAGCAGTAAACACGATCCCCTTTTCCCTTTCGTCAGTGTGAATAGCGCACGGGGGAAGGTGCTCCCACTCTCCATTAGAAAGCCCTCGCCCGCAGTATGAGGATGTTACAATGATTGGTTATCACGGCCCTGTTACGAGATCTAGGGCCCGGATGCAGGCGTCGGCTTATTTATAAATGCTTTTCCCATTGATTAACTTTGTGCCCTGAGGATGTTGGAAGGATCCGACGAAAGCTTGGCCCCTATGATTGTATGCTTTTAAAAGTTTTTAAGGTTTTTACTAAACTTTTAATTGTCTTATATTCTCCTGGTGTTTGCATTTTTATTTAGTACTATATATAATTTTTTTTTATGTAGACTTATATGTATTATGTTTGTATTATTTGTATTTGAATAAAAAATGTAAATTAAAAAATTAGCATAAAAACAAACAAACAAAATGCTAAGACTCTAGAAAGCAGATGGGGTGGACTCTGCTTGACCAACAATCTGCAATTGCATGATCCTGAAAGATGTTTGAGCTCTGACTGCTGGTTTATCAGATCTCATTATGGTCCATTACAAAATACAGGGAGCGTGAGGCCCGAATCAAAAGGAAGATGAAGATCAGTGAATGCGAAGCAAACCAGGGAGAAAGCGGTGAGGACAATAGAGCTACCTTATTCTGTCTTAACTTCCTAAATGCTACTTCTAAGCTTCAGCCTCTCCTCTTCCGTGGAGGCATGTTTGCAGACTGTGGCCCCAAAAGTCAAAACAGCAGTTACGGTGATTCAATAACAGCCCCACCTGTTTTTAGGTGCATTACATGTAATTCTTTTTTTTTTTTTTGAAAATTTTATAAAAGTTTTACAATGTAATTCCCCCCCTCCCCAGAACCCACCCTTCCCCTCCCCCCTCCCTCCCCCCCACTTCCCAGAGCCAATCACAGGGTTAACAATACAATAACCATACTCTATCTAACATTAATCAACTATTAGATTAACAAATCTATGACATCCTTTAACTCTCT
>NW_015390912.1:59470-74040 GCF_001527695.2 Protobothrops mucrosquamatus | reverse complement strand
ATCCAATAATAAGACATTTCTTCCCATTCAATAATATTTCAATAAAAACATATCTTCCTTCTGGATCAGAGTCAATCAATTTAGGCAAAAACTCCTTCCTAACATAAATAACTACCCCGCCTCTTTTCTGAGGCGCGGGTGCCATAAAATGTATTCCCAACCGTGAGTTAATCAAATATTTTTGATCCTTTGCTGTAATGTGAGTTTCTTGTAAACAAACAACATCATTTTTATGTTGCTTCAAATAGTAAAATATCTTTTTTCTTTTCTGTGGAGAATTCAAACCATTAACATTCCATGTCAAGAACCTTGCCATCTTTAATGGCAGCGAGCCTCTGGAACGCTCCTTGCAAATCAGCTGTTACTGATCTCTTCGGCCTCGCTCCTCCCACTGGCTCTGAGATTACTTGCTGTACTGTAGGTACCACATCCACTTTTTGTTGCTCTCTTTCTTTACGTCTATGAGCTGCACGGGTCATTCTTTGTGATTTTGGGTCATCTTTAATTTCCATAAATTGTTGCTTAACTTGATCTTGATCTTGTAGACTTGTAATACTTGATGATGATATGGCTCCTTCAGCCACCTTATCTTCAACGATTCTTTCCTTCCTAGTACCTTGTGTAGACGATGGTGAACCTGCTTTCAAAATTGAGATATAAAAGTCCCTTGCCTTTGCAATCGTGTTGAGTCGATAACGTGTTCCCATGTAGTTGACCATTATACCAACAGGTATATCCCATCTAAATTGAATTTGTCACTTTTTCAACTCTTCAGCCAGGAAGGTGAAATCCTTCCTTCTTCTAAGTATTTTGGGTGGTATTTCCTTTAAAATTATAACATCTTGTCCTGAAATTTGAAATTTCTGCTTATAAAAAGCTTGAATAATTTCATTACGGATTGATTTTCTTGAAAAGTAGATAACAACATCTCTTGGAAGGTTTCTCTGTCTTGCAACCCATGAATTGACTCTAAATTTTTTTCCATTTCTCTCATAATTTCTTCAGGTTGACAGGACAAAACCAAAGCCAAATCTGCTGCAATCTCCTCCAATTTTTCTTGGACATTCTCTTTCAATCCTCTTATTCTCAAAGCATATTCCATTTCTCTATATTGTGACATGATGACCTCATTTTGAGTGGAATCCACGTTCTCCTCCACTTTTCCCAATCTAAATTCCAAAGTTTCAACATGTTCCTCCACTTCATCCACCCGTTCATCAATATGTTCTACATGAACTGCCAAGCCTTGCAACGCAAACAATATATCATCTCTCATCTCTGCATTTTTCTCTTCAAGTTTCTTTTCAAACAGCTCCTCCATCTCCATTCTAATTTGTTTTGCATTGTCCTTCAAAGCATCCTGTATATCTTTAAATGTAAGTGCTGGAATTGGGGGAGAAGGCGGAGGAGTAGGTTTTGGCTGCTGTGATGTTTGAACAGCTGGGGAGGAGCTTGAGCTTTTCTGAGGAACAAAAGTTCCCACACGTTTTGAGGCCATTTTACTTTCTCTTCTTCTCTTATAATTTCATTTATATAATATAAAGTCTTGTAAAAGCATCCAACAAAAGCAAAAGCAGAAAGCTTGCCCAACCAGCAAGCAACAAAATAGCCAGGTCTATTACAATAGAAAGTCCAGCAGAAAGTGAAAGTCTCCAAAAAGTAAAAGTCTCTATCAAAGAACAAAACGCCCTTCCGCCGCCATATTCCTTCCTCTTCAAATTAAATTAACAAGTGAAGAAGATTCTTATTTATTTCCAGAGTTAAAGTCCCAGTTCGTTCAAATTCCAATCCTCCTGGTTCGCTCTGTCTGCTTGTAAAATTCTACTCACAATCTCCTAGAAGCAGAGGTTGAATCCGCGTCTGGCTTCGTTCCAAGGAACGGAGGCAGCCCGAGGCACGGAGAAGTCCCAGACTCCGGGGGAACTCACCTTCGCCCTCACAGATCAAAAATCATGAGGGCTAGGGAGCTCTACCCCTATCGGGGAAGCTCACCCCCCCCCTTTGCCCGGGGAAGGGGATTCCGAGCCGCGGAACAGCTGTTGCGCAGTTCCAGCGGCTCTTACGCGTCCTTGGGGCGGATGGCTCACGGGAAAGCCGCCATCGGCGCCGCGATCCAACCGGAAGTCCATTACATGTAATTCTTATGTGATTCTTCATTCAGGACTAGCTAAGGCTGGCCTGCTGAAATTCTGTGATTCATCAACATTAGTCAACAAATGAGATAACCCTAACGGCATTCTTAGGATCTCACTATGTCAAAATGACGAGCTTTATCCCTTTGGGCATGTATGCAATGTTGCAATACATGTAGAAAATGGGTAGAGCTTGCTTTGTGATGCCTGATGTTTTTCTCACTCTGATCCCCTTTACTTGTGCATGCGCCTGGATCACGCATAACTATGATTCTAGATCAGAGATGGGGAACTATGTGGACTTCAACTACCAGAATTCTTGTGCCAGCATGGCTCAGGAATTCTGGAAGTCCACAAGTCATAAAAGGACCATAGTTCCCCATCCCTGTTCTAGATAGTTGACCAAATGCCTACATCTCCATCTCTTTCCTAGGTATCCATCACTTACCCTAGGCAAACATTCAATAATCCCTTGTTTGCTTTTCTAATTACCCCTCCATAACCTCATAATTCTTCCCAAAGCCACGTTCTCCATTTTCTTCTCTTTCATCTGCAGTTATCCCCTCCTTTTTCCTTGAAAGTAGTCTTATTAATTTGAAGTGAAATAAGCTTCTCAGAAGAACCTCAGTTATACAGACTAGCTTTGTTTATTTGTTTACAGGGCTTACAGCCAGCTCAAATCAAAAACAACTCCAAGAATCAATTAAAAGAATCTCCTCACTTGATTTCCAATAGGCTGGACAAATTGTTAATTTTTTTTCTTAACTAAGTGTACAGTCATTTCACCTCCGTGTGTCATCTCTTTCATAAAGAGCTCCCTGTCTTTGCCAAATAGGTTCCCAGCATGTAGTTGTTTAATTCCTACTTATAACTTTGTCTTCTCTTCCTGTCTTCTCTGCACATCCCTTCTCATAGAGAGCAAAAAGGGCCCTTGCGACTCCACCCTGACGGAAGAGGGGCCTCTGGAACAACAGCCACCCCCTGCAATTCCACAGCCTTCCTGTTCCTTCTACTCCCCTGCAGGAATTAATCTCAATGGGGCCGAGGCTTATGTACAACATCCAGCTGCTTTTCATGGTTTAAGGGGGGCATCCTCACCTTATGGCAGGTAACAGAATATTTATTTATTTCATTATTTGGTGTTAAAGCTGCCCAACTCTGGAAAAATGCCAGGTGTCTTGCAATATTTAAAAGAATACATAATTGAAGTATGGCTGGCAGGGGAATTCTGGGATTGAAGTCCACAGGTCTGAAAGTTGCCAAGGTTGGACACCCCTGATTTAAAGGGCCTCGCAGTTGAGGGAAGAGCATAGCTGGTGCACATAAAAGGGCTCTATAGCTGCCATTTGAGCAGTTGTGATTCCAGGAGGAACCCCAAGTTGCTTACTAATCCCAAAAAGGAAAGTGCAACCCCATCTAGAACCAGAAGTGGAAACATCCCAAACTTAGGGCCCCAAACAGCCACGGCCACTGCCACTCAGTCTTGTCAGGACTGAGCCTGAATCTGCTCTTCACCCATATAGGCCTGCACAGCCTCCAGATCCTGAGTCATCACTTGCACGCCTAGGAATGAGTTGCACAGATCATTAGTACCAGTGATCCTGTACTCTGAATTGATCATTGAGCTCACCCAGTGGTTTCATATCAAAGTGAGCTAATTGCTTATATCCCATATCAGGCAGCAATCCAAATTTAATGACTGACACTCTTCTGTCTTTAGGAAACGTGTTGCAACCTCTGTAGATTTATTTTATTTATATCCAGCCTTTATTATTTTTACAAACAACTCAAGGCAGCAATCATATCGCAATACTCCTTCTTCCTACTTTTCCCCACTACAACAATCCTGTGAGGTTAGCTGGGCTGAGAGAGAGTTGGGCCCAAATCACTCAGCTCGCTTTCATGCCTAAGACAGAATTAGAACTCACAGTCCCCTAGTTGTTAGTCTAGTGCAGAGGTAGGCAACCTTGGCTCTTTTATGACTCGTGGACTTCAACTCCCAGTCAGCATGGCTGGCTCAGGAATTCTGGGAGTTGAAGTCCACGAGTCATAAAAGAGCCAAGGTTGCCTACCCCTGGTCTAGTGCCTTCACCACTGGACCATTTAGCTAACTTCAGATATTCGGATTGTTTATTTTAGTTGCTATGTAATAAAGGACCATGTTACTTTTCCTCCAGAGTGGCAGGACTGACCTGGAAATTTTTTTTTTATTCCTAGCGTTTTCTCGCAAACAGTCTGCTTTTTTTCAGATCAACCAAGTGTTGATCCAATGGTTGCCATAGGAATTGACTAACCACCTGGTCACCTGAACCATGACATTGTGGGCTGAGAGTGACTGACTCAGTCACCCAGCTGGCTTTCATGCCTAAGCCAGATTATAGTCTGACAGTTTCCTGGTTTCTAGCCCTGGTGCCTTATTACTAGACCAAACTGGCTCTTAAAAATATCCTCATATCCCGAAAATATCCTCATTATATGTTAGAGAAATATATTGCTTTAGTAATTTTTACACAGACTATTCCATGTATCCACTTTTGAGAACAGGCATTTATTTTTTTCCCCAACTCAAGACTGCATGGTTCTCCAGCATGGAAACTTAAACTGAGTGTGAAAATTTATCCATTACAAAGCCCCTCCTCCTCCAAATGAATTCTGTACAAAACCATTTTGTTTGTGCACATGCTCCAATATTTGTCACACTTAGGACTTAGAGGAGTCTAGTGATATAGCCCCAAGAAAGGATATCAAATATTTTAGACGCAGTTATACATAATAGAGTTACTTATAGCTACTTTAATTTTTATTATGCAAGAGTGATCATTGTCTAAATCCTGCGCTGAAAATTGCTCTTGGCTTTTTCTGGCAAAGGCTTTGTTTTATACATAAAACAATATTTTAGGTTTGACAAGAGAGTTGGGGGCCTTCTACAAATGTTTCACTAGATTAAGTTTGCTTCACTGATCATATGATCAAAATGAGCCAAGCCAGCATCTTTATTAGCAGCTGTTACAATCATGTACAAGATTTTCCTCAAGCTTATCTTTTAATGTCAGCTGTGATGCTAGAGGCAATAACCTATCGGTTAATATCATCCTGCATTCCATCCTTGCTTTCAGGCCAATGCGAAAATATTTAAAAAGAATAATATTTGGCTGATTTGCAATTATCCTTTCAACTCAATCCCATAAGAAAGTCAAAATTCACGATGCATGGTTTACACCAGGAGTGTCCAACCTTGGCAACTTTTTAAGACTTGTGGACTTCAACTCCCAGAAGTCTGGCTGGGGAATTCTGGGAGTTGAAGTCCACAAGTTTTAAAGTTGCCAAGGTTGGACACCCGATTTACATCAAATAGGATATTGCAAGAAGAAAAGAGAATGTTTTCAGTGGAATGAGAAAGGACTAAGGAAGG
This sequence comes from Protobothrops mucrosquamatus, assembly GCF_001527695.2. Lineage (NCBI taxonomy): Eukaryota > Metazoa > Chordata > Lepidosauria > Squamata > Viperidae > Protobothrops > Protobothrops mucrosquamatus. Next base: position 68,496 of record NW_015390912.1, on the reverse strand, counting down.
TTAGAAATACCTTATGCAGGGAAATCAGAATGAAAATCCTCTGAGCTATATAAGAGAAAGCACAATTGTGTGAACCACAAAAATGGGAGGCTAGGCAGGTTCAGCCAATGACCTACAAGTTCTGTCTTCTTAGGTGCTGACTTATGCTATGCTTTTCCGTAGTCCAAGCCAAGAAATAGCAGTTCTTCCATCTTCTCCCCCTACCAAGTCTCCTCCTGAGCAAGCCGATTACAGACCAATGCTCCCAGCGAGCTGGGCCAGCCTGGATGTGGTTCCTTTCCTTGGAAGTGCAGAAACACCAGAAGCTTCCTCATTCTCTCCTTTCAAGTTCAGTTTTGCACCCTACCCGCCTCCACGTCGTGTCTATGGACCTCCCTCTGGCTATCCTGGCTCACAGCCATCGATGCTTTAACCCCTGCACAACCTGGATACCTGCATTTTATTTGCTTCTGCTTGCAAAATTTCATGGTGTTTTCCTCTTCCATTTAAGGAAGTAGAGCTTGTTTATATCCGCATAGTTTATAATTAAATCCCACAAAGGCTGCAACAGACTGTACATTTTGAAGTTGAGACACTCACATTCAAACTTCCTTTTTCAATTACTTCCCAAGTAGAAAATCTCTCTTCAATTTCCTGACTTAAGCGGTGGCTATGCTTCAGCTATTCCTTTTAAAACATCTTAGAAAGACTAACATACAAGTACATATTCTTACATATGTCTGCACAACATGTCATCTTAGCACTGATATTGGAATGTTACATGTGGTAGGGCAGCACCATAGGAACTAGCAACTTGGTTTATTTATATATATATATATAAATAAAGGTGTTAAAAACCAAATCCCATAGCTGGCAGATCCCATTTGGCTTGATGAGAGGATGCAAATTCTCTTATTTTCATCTGCAACTACAGTGAAAGTATTAAAATCATCCTCCTTTCTCAGCCACTACCAAATTAATTAGGAAATTAACTATCATAAGAAAAGACATATTTGCAAATATTTCTGTAGCACTCATTCATAAATGATGTGGCAGTACAAATACACAATGTACAAGAAACTCAATTTTTCTTAATTTTATTATTTTTTATCTAAAAGTTGTAAATAGGAAAAACAAAATGAAAACAAAATAAAATTAGAGCAAGAGACAGATCATGGGAGATGGCAGGAAGTCCCCCCTTCTAACTCTAAATAGATACCTGGACTGCACATTCCTTCACAGGAATAAAGGTAAAGAAAGGAAGGGGAAGATGTCAGCCTGGGGATTACAGGTGTGGCTACCTCATCCCCACAGGGGCACAAGATCAGAGGGAGAAGAGAGAAAACATGTCCCATTGGTCAAATTCATTAGCATGATGTGGTCCCAATCTCCATAGTCAGGGAGGAGAAGAAGTAAGAGAACCAGATCTGCCAATAAAAGATTTAATAAACCCATCGCCAAAGCTCAATGGATTCCAGAGAGCATTTGGATCCTCCAGTGACCACAAAAAATCTTTTTGCAAGATCAGGGTTTTTGGGTATAGTATGCTGGGGACAGTCTTGTCTTCCACTGGCCATATAGTTTTTAAGGGGCAGAGTGGGAATCAGGAGCGATGGAACACAAAGGAAGGACTTCCTATATTAGCTCAAACTATTCTACATAAGTGAAGCAAATTACAGACTGAAGTGCCAAAAACCCTTAGCACTGCAGGTCTTCCAGCAACCCAAAACAGCGGAGTTTGAAGCACTTTCTGTTCTTTGCTTAAATCTTTCAGAGTGACACCAAAACCATGGAGTTCCAAGGTCAGCTGACAAAAGGAAAAAGAATAAAGAAGGAAGTATCTAAGTGACCCGGCAGGATGGGAGGAATTAGTCCAGATAATTAGCTCCCCTAACAAGACCAGATATTCTTTGATCAAGTTGGCTTCTCCTTATTTCTGAATCCAGTTCTTTGTAATGTATATATTCTCTAAGCAATAACTTCCAGTTCTTCTAAAACAGCCTTCTCTAAATTAGTGTCCTCCAGATTTGATTATGCTACAATTCCCATCATCTAATTCAGAATGGCCATGTTGGCTAGGATGATAGGAGTTTTAGGGCCAATACATTTGGAGGGCACCAGCTTGGACAATGCTGCTTCATTAGAAAAGCCCCATCAACAGTTGCTCAAGAAATCGGTCAGTGACTTCTCTACAAAACTAGAGAACTTTAAAGAACTACAACTTTTCTTCATTCCTGGGCTGATACTTCTTTTCATGGAAAGAGCTGACAAAGTTCCAGGTTTTTCCACAGGTAGAAATCCTAAAAAAAGTGTGTTTTTTTAGGGGTGGTGTGGGTGGATATACCAATTATGGCAATCCTAGGGATTGCCCAGGAATCGGCAATGTTGGGAAAAGATGGCTAATTCAGTCTAAGGAGTCCAGAACTGAGAATTTATTGGGCGAGGGCCAAGGTAAGGGAGAGAAGGAAAGAAGAGAGCTGAACCCCTGCCAAAGGCTGAAAGAGAAGCTGACCACTCCATCCAGAATAGGAAACAGAAGCTGCACAAGGGGGACGAGGGAGGAGCAGCATTCACAGGAAGTAGTCCGCAACAGGCTTCTTAGATGGGATGCCTCGGGTTTCTTGAGGGGCTGCTTCAAAGATGATAAATTCCTTTTGAAGGTGTTCATCCAGTTCTAAGATGGCTGCAACATTCCCACAGCTGTGGTTGGAAGAGAGAAGAGAGGTCAAATTTGTGTGCTTTAGGTTTTATCAATGCCGCACATCCCTGGACAACACATTCAGCTAATTTCAATCTCCCTCTCATCCCACAGTTCTTCCTCTTCACAGGCATACCCTGTGGCAGTTTCTCACCGGTAGCAATAGTTGGGGGCTGACCACACAGTAAGAACGGTCTCGTTGAAATGCCATTTGTACCCCTCCATGACCAGCTGATGTGCCCGGCAAATCATGTCGATGTCGTTTGCTGCGTTGAACTGCGCTACCACATCGCTGCCAAATAAATAGCCAGCACCTCGAGGACTGACCCCCCAGCCTGTAGTGTCTAGAAGAGAATATTGACACACGGGAGCCCAAATGGCAGGCAAATGCTAGGAAAAGGAAACATCTGGTCTTGCAAGCTAATAGAAGAAAGCCAATCAGTTGACAAGGAGACACTGTAGAACAGGGGTCTTCAAACTTGGCCCTTTTATGACTTGTGGACTTCAACTCCCAGAATTCCTCAGCCAGCATGCCTGGCTGAGAATTCTGGGAGTTGAAGTCCACAAGTCATAAAAGGGCCAAGTTTGGAGACCCCTGCTGTAGAACACCTCGTACCACCACCCATACAAGGCTGTTATTTTTCCCTTTTAAAAAATCTTCTAAAACAATAATTCTGGGAGTGGGAAGGAAATGGAGATGGAAATACAAAATGTCTGGCTATCTTTAGTGGAAGACTTAAAAGAGTTTTACCATTTATTTGATTTGCTGATGACTGCAAATCCACGCAAAATTTATTATATATGTCTTCCGCAATGTAGATGCTGAGATTGTCAGCTGAAAAGCTGACAGCCCGGGTTTGAGACCTGAGCGCCCCGTGATGGGGTGAGCTCCCATTCCTGCCCCAGTTCCTGCCAACCTAGCAGTTTGAAAGCATGCAAATATGAGTAGATAAATAGGTACTACTTTGGTGGGAAGGTAACAGCGTTCTGTACACCTAGGCATATGCTGGCCACATGACCATGGAAACTCTCTTCAGCAACACTGGCTCCCTTGGCCAAGAAACGGAGATGAGCAACGTGCCCTAGAGTTGGACATGGCTAGGCAGGGGAAACCTTTAACTTTACCGCAATGTGCTTGGGATATAATCTGCTGCAGTCTCTCTTCAACTACTTCAATCTCATCAGGGTATGTAGTAACACCAACTAACTCTTTTCATTCTAGTATAATTTTGAGTCAGAATTACAAACACAATGCTCTTCAACACTACTTTTGGCATGTGCAATTCCTATCAGATTCCACCAAACCTGTACACAACTTTAGCCATTACAGTGTCTACTATCGAGCTAATATTCACACAAACAGAAAAAGAAAGACTCATAGCTATACCTTCAGGGTCAGACCATAGAAGATCACACATGGGGCCATCATGAGGGACCTCTTGTTTGCGATCTATCATTCGGATCTGGTCCAGCGTCTGGATGGATGGGGATAAGCCACCATGGACACAGAAAATCTGAACAGAAAAGACACACTTATACAATATACATCATGGATCTCCCTCCATCTTTAAACTGTCACTTTTTTTCTCTGATCAGCTTACCCCAGAGCCATAATATCTATGTGCCCCACTACCCCTTTACAGTCTCTGCTATTCAGTTATGCAATTGATTAAAAACAATCGAGTGCTGGATTTGAATTAAGAGAAAACATTCATTTTGAATCAGCCCTATGCCACCAGTGATTAGCCCATAATTACATCTCTTGGCAAGTAAAATGTTGTTTCCCCCCCTATTTTTCAGACAGTAAGTCTTTCAAATCAGAATCTGATCTCCTTCAGATCCACAATACATCATGATTCAAGAATTATACTTGCATACTCACCTTGCCATCAATAATGGCAGAGAGGCTGAGGTAGTCAAAAATCTCAGTGCAATAGCGCCACACAGTGACAGAGCCATATTTTCTCAAGCACTCATCATAAAACCCATATACCTGGGTGATCTGCCTGCTTTCGTGATTGCCACGGATAAGGGTGATTCTGTCCGGGTAACGGACCTATAAAAAGAAGTGGATTCATTCAGCTTAGCCTACAGATTTAAAAAGGTATTAGCCAAACTTGCATCATTGCCAACACATATTGACTTTTAAATAAAAAAGAAAAAATTAATGTTAACTTATCGGGGCTTTCCTTACTTTGAGTGCCAGCAGCAGCAAGAATGTTTCAACACTGTAGAAGCCTCGGTCAACAAAGTCTCCCATGAAAAGATAATTGGTCTCAGGTACATCGCCACCCACCTGAGGCATGAAGACATGGAACACACGAAACAGTTACTCATAAAATTAGGGAATCTACAGAAAGAAAGCAAAAAGCAGCAGAAGGCAGCATGGAACTAGTGGGTTTCAATACTCACCCTGAATAGCTCTTTAAGGTCATAGAACTGGCCATGGATATCCCCACAAACCTGGAAAAAAAGCATCAAGGATAAAAACAATAAAAGTTTGCCTGACTGCTGGTGTCACCACACCAGTCTAAGGTATTATGAAGCATCCCCCCCCAAAAACCCTTACTCACTGTTACTGGGGAATCTACTCTCTGGACATTACTTTCTTCCACCAAGATCTCTCTGTTGGAAGGAAAAGGGAGTTGTGTCATCTGGAATTGCCTTTCACATCATCAGCTGCATGCTGTAGTATAAAAGCAGCTACTGCTCAGAAGTCTACAAACACTTGCCTGGCCTTTGCACAGAGGGCTTTGACCTCACTCTCCTTGATGAGTTCACAGTGACGCAGTTGTTCAATCTGACGGTCAAGGTCACTGATTTCAGCCATCTCTCCCCCCCTGTAAAAATAGGAAATGTTGTCAAGTTACATGTGTGCACAAACACATGGATAAACATGTTGCACCCAGATTTTCTATGAGCACACAGATTCTTCTTCAAAAGGAGTCCAGACCAGAGCAAACCACAACTAAGCAATGTTCAAAATACAAGTAGTCCTCAACTTACGATCACAACTGAGCCCAAAATTTCTGTTGCTAAGTGAGACAATTGTTAAGTTTTGCCCCATTTTACAATCTTTCTTGCCACAGTTGTTAAATGAATCACCGCAGTTGTTAAAATTAATAACACTTAATAAAATTAAGTTAATCTGGCTTCCCCATTGACTTTGCTTGCTAGGTCGCAAAAGGTGATCACATGATCCTGGGACACTGCGACCGTCATAAATACATGCCAATTACCAAATGTCTGAATTTTGATCATGTGACCACAGAGGGATGCTGCTACAGTTGTGTGAAAAATGTCAAAAGTCACTTTTTTCACTGCTGGTGTAACTTGGAACCATCAGTAAATGAAAGGTTGTTAAGTCAAGGACTACATGTATATTCTTAAGATTGTAATATTGATGAAAGCAAAGGAGAAGCTAAAGAAATTCCCCATCCCTAAAACAACTCCTAATAAACTAAATGTCATGGTTCTGAAAGAAATAACTTTTCAAAGAACTTTGAGGCTTAATTACCTTAAAGAATCCTTTAATGGGTTACATAATCCGGCACGAACAAAGGAAAGCCAAAAACTGAAACACCCCCCCCCACCCCAGCTCTCGCGACAAGCACAACTCCCTCCCTCCTTTCACAGTCATCAATCATATGCTCCAATTAAACAGAGGTGTGAATCTCCCCCCCCCTCTATTCTCTGTTATTACAGTCTGCTGTTGCTTTGACCTTGGCTGTGCTATGCTAAGATAATGTTATTATTCACAGGCATTCCTCCCCACTCATATGGCCCGCAATGCCTGCTTTTGCTCTTGAAGCGATATGTAGGCTAAATAAGATATGTTTGCTTCTTCACATATGTCGAGCAATAACATCCAATGTTAGCAGACTTGACATCCGGCCCCCCTTAGATGAAGGACAGATCCTGTAAGGTGAACAAAAGCATAGGTTAAGAGTCATCTTTCGGTTTGGTGGGGTTTTTTATATGAAATCTGTTGATCAATCGGTCAGCTTTCACTTCACTGGATTTCACCCAGGTGGCTTCAGATAACGGGTACCCCTTCCATTGCACTAGGTACTGCAATTTCCCCCTGAAAATTCTAGAATCGAGAATGCGCTTTACTTCGTAGTGGNGGGCAGGTTCAGCAGCAAATAGTCTTTTTAAGTTCTCAAAAGCTGTTTGACAACCCATTGTCCATGCTAGTGGTTGGCCTGGCCGTGGCTTTCCTCCCCCTTTGCCTGTTTTGAGTAGTTCGGTGAGAGGCAAGGCAATTTCGGCAAAAGAGGGGATAAATTGGCGATAAAAGTTGGCAAATCCCAGAAAACTCTGGAGTTGTTTGCGAGTCTTTGGGGGTTGCCATTTGATTATGGTTCTCACCTTGGCTGGGTCCATTTCAATCCCCTCGTTGGAAATTCTGTAACCGAGATAGTCCAATCGGGTTTGGTGAAATTCACATTTTGACAGCTTGGCATAAAGCTTGGCATTCAATAGTTTCTTTAACACTTCTCTTACCAGCTTTATGTGATCAGTCATGTTCGTGAATATCATCAAGATACACCAAAACCCCTTTGTACAAGTGATCATGTAGTACTTCACTGATTAATTGCATAAATACAGCTGGGGCCCCCTGTAGTCCAAACGGCATGACTTTGAACTGATAGCTCCCCATTGGACAGTTGAAGGCAGTTTTCCACTCGTCTCCCTTCTTTATTCTCACTCGGTAGTATGCCTCTCTCAGGTCTAACTTAGTGAAGACACTCCCTTTAGCTAGATGGGTTAATAAGTCCTTCAGGAGGGGGAGTGGGTATTTGTTTTCCACACTCACAGCATTGAGACCTTTGTAGTCCACGCAGAGACGTAGAGACCCATCCTTTTTCTCTTTGAATAATACAGGGGCTCCCATGGTTGATTTGGCCCGTTCGATAAACCCCCTCGCTAGGTTTTTGTTCACGTATCGCTGCATCTCCTCCATTTCAAGGGGGGACATAGCATACATTCTGGGTTGTGGGAGTTTAGCTCCTGGCACCAGTTCAATGGAGCAGTCATTGGGTCTGTGAGGAGGTAGGGCATCACATTCTTTCTCACTGAAAACCTCTGCCAGGTCCCAGTATTCATTGGGGATGACTGGATCGCCTGGAGGCGGTGAGGTGGCCATGTGCGCTCGCTCGTTGGGTGGCCTAAGGTGTCCTGCAACATCTGTTGACTCAATGGGGGGATCAGGCCCTATAGGTAGTCTCACGGTTCTCATTCCTTTCTCCCACCAGATGAATGGTTTCCATTTGTCTAACCAGGCTAACCCTAGGATCACCGCCTCAGACATTTTTGGAGCCNGGCGGATGGGAGTCCTTTGCAGGCGATGAAATGAGCCTGCTTTGAGAATAGGTCTATTACAGTCCAGATGACAGTGTGTCCACTACTTTCAGGTAGGTCTACTATAAAGTCCATAGCTATCTCTTCCCATGGTTGAGAAGGGTTTGCCACGGGTTGTAGTAGTCCAGGGGTTTTCCCTGGGATTCTTTTCATTGTGGCACATGTAGCGCAACTTTTTACATAGTTTTCCACATCCTTTTTCAGTCCCGGCCACCAGAATTGTCGACGGGTGAGGTGTAGGGTTTTTAAATATCCAAAGTGTCCAGCCTGTTTTACATCATGGCTGTGTTTGAGAGCATTAAGACGGAGGGCTTCTGGTAAATATAGCTTTCCCCCCATGTAAGCCAAACCATCCCTACACGTTAGGGAAGTCTGATTTTCTTTGAACCATTGGTTGGTGAGGAGTTCTCGTTTTATTTTCTTTACTCCAGGGTCATCAGGTTTAGGGACTCTGCGAGGTGTAAGTTGAGTGGTAATTTGCGGATTGGGGATGATTGCCTCATTGACCTCTTCCCGTTCGCTCTTGTATTGGGGTAGTCGGGATAGTGCATCAGCTAAGAAGTTTTTTCCCCCTGGTATGTACTTTAGAGTGAAGTCGAAGCGGTTAAAGTATTGTGCCCATCTCACTTGTTTTGGGGACAACTTACGGGGAGTTTTCAGTGCTTCTAGGTTTTTGTGATCTGTCCATACCTCAAATGGCACTTTGCTCCCTTCTAGATAGTGCCGCCAGTTTAATAATGCCCATCTAATAGCGAAGGCCTCTTTTTCCCAGATTGCCCATCTCCTTTCGCTCTCAGTAAATTTCTTAGAGGTGTAGGCGCAGGGTTGCAGGATCCCATTTTTGTTCTTTTGCAGTAATACAGCTCCAACCGCCACATCGCTGGCATCGGCCTGGATCACAAAGGGTTTTCCTTGGTCGGGGTGCTTTAGGGCAGGTTCAGCAGCAAATAGTCTTTTTAAGTTCTCAAAAGCTGTTTGACAACCC
>NW_015390912.1:46081-56082 GCF_001527695.2 Protobothrops mucrosquamatus | reverse complement strand
CCCGTTATTTTAGGGATAGTGACTGGGGTAAGGGACCCCTAAATGGTTTTAAAAGTTTTGAGTTTTTGGCTTAAATGTCATGGTTCCGAAAGAAATAACTTTTCAAAGAACTTTGAGGCTTAATTACCTTAAAGAATCCTTTAATGGGTTACATAATCCGGCACGAACAAAGGAAAGCCAAAAACTGAAACACCCCCCCACCCCAGCTCTCGCAACAAGCACAACTCCCTCCCTCCTTTCACAGTCATCAATCATATGCTCCAATTAAACAGAGGTGTGAATCTTCCCCCCGTCTATTCTCTGTTATTACAGTCTGCTGTTGCTTTGACCTTGGCTGTGCTATGCTAAGATAATGTTATTATTCACAGGCATTCCTCCCCACTCATATGGCCCACAATGCCTGCTTTTGCTCTTGAAGCGATATGTAGGCTAAATAAGATATGTTTGCTTCTTCACATATGTCGAGCAATAACATCCAATGTTAGCAGACTTGACACTATAGGAAAATCTCAGTTATGGGTATCTTTTCATCTACAGTCTCATCATTGGAAACTAACAAAAAAGAAACACCAAGACAGGCAGAATGAAATTGTGTTGAAGTATAGCTAGGCAGATACTTTCACACTACAACCAAACCACTCAGGTAGCCCATGTAAACAAGTGATAAAATGCAAGACCATTTCTTCAAATCTTCCCAGTGGACTACAGAAAAGCTACACCATTGGTAAAGAAATGGAAATACACCTTGTACAGCCAAGGTAAGCAGTTTCTGGGATACAAATTACTGTACTAAAGTAAAAACAGCTCATAGAATATTCAACAGGTTCCTGCAAACTGCACCAGTTGTTCCTTTTGTCCTTTGTGCAATACTGCTTTATCCAGCTCCCTTCAGTTCACAGCCTTCCTAAACCCGGTTGCTCTCGAATTGGAATACACAACTGCCATCATTCCTAAGCCTGTGGCAGGGCTTTTCAACCGGTGGTACGCGTACCACTTGTGGTACATTAACGAGTGGCAGGTGGTACGCAGCCCTGCCTAGCCAAGTGTAGTGGGGGATGGAAAGAGCCAGCGCAGGCAAGGACTTACTGTGAGAGAGTCCTCTGGAGCTGCAGAGTGGCTGGGGTGAGGCAAAGGCCCCAGGCTCACTTCTGGCTCACCCTCCCCCATGAGAAAGGAGGAGGAGGAGGGGCGGAGACAGGAGAGGCTATAAAAGGAGGCAGTTTGGGTGGGAGAGGGAGAAAAAAGAGGCAGCCCTGGGTGGAGGTGGAGGTGGAGTCAGCTCTAGCTGCACTGAAGGGGAAGGAGGAGGGTGGGGGTGGAGAGGAAAGGAGAGGAGATCAAGCAGGCCGGCCATGAGCCGATCTACTTCTGTGGCAGCCACCTGTGCTGGCAGCAACAAACAGGCAAGAAATGCAGCAGGGGAGGGGTTGCCCTCCACGAGGAATGAAGAAAGGTAGCATCAGCTGGAGCTGAGACAGGGAGGGAGATGGAGAGTGGAAGGATTCTTATGTGCTTTTGTGACTTTGAAGTTCTGGGATTTGTGCAATGAGGGCTTTGTGTTCTTAAGGAGTGTTTGGCAATTTCTATTTGGCTGATGTCTCATGTTAGCTTCTATTGCTCTGCTATTGTTAGCTGTAAGTTTTACTGCAAGGGATTTTGAAGTATTTTTCTCCTGAATAGATTTTGCCTGTAGCATTCGTTTACTTAAGAATGGAGCCATTTGGCGAGGCTGCCTTAGCCAGTACTTACTACATTTTTTTTCTTCCTTAAGTGCCGGCTGCCAGCTCCTTAACTTTCTTTTCTAGCCAGTAGCTAATTCTTAAAGGGGAATGTGCCTTTTTAAGCTAGTTCAGTCAGCAGCTTGTCTTTCCTGTCTCTGGAGGTTTTTCCTTGTTTGATGAATAAATGGAAGAGAGAAAATATTGGGGGGGGGTCAAATTCTTCCTTCAGAAGAAGATGGGAAAGGGAGGGAAGTCCCACCTTAGCACTTGGCCACCAGCAGCCCTGCCATTGACTTTGCTTGTCAAAAGGTTGCAAAAGGGGATCACATGACCCTGGAACACTGTGACCATCATAAATATGAATCAGTTGCCAAGCATCCAAATATAAATCACATGACCCTGGGCATGCTGCAATGGTCATAAGTATGAAAAATGGTCATAAGTCATTTCAGTGCAATTGCAACTTTGAACAGGGTTTTTGGTTTTTTTGGTCATCAAGTTTTTGACACCTTGCTAGGTGATACTCGAATATTGCCATATCTTAAAAGTGGTACAGTCGGTGAAAAGGTTGAAAAGCCCTGGCCTATGGCACAAACAAAACAGCAATTCAACATCCTTAAAGACAGCAGCAGAAATTGGAGAGGAGGAAGCAAACCTCACTGCACAAGTTCATAAATACTCCGTCGAGAAAGTCACATGAACTTTTAGGTGCCTTATCAAGGGGGGGAGAGGGGGGGGAAGAGAAAGTAAATGCGGGTGTGATATATCAAGACTCCCCACCACCACCACCAGTGAAGCTGGCAGATCAATCAACCTCAAGGCGACAGAAGGAACCTCAACCCACTCTTCCCACCTCCATGGGCCAGGCTGTTGCTTCACACGAACTTTAACAGAATACCGGAGAGGGGGAGAGGAAGTAGCATAAGGACCCCTCCCTCCTTTACCATAGCAAGCCCCCCCCCCTATCCATCCTCTCCTCTAACTTCCCGAGGCGACACCCATCAGAGAAACCTCCCGGCCGCCGCCCTGCCTCTGTGCAATGAAACCGACCTCCGTCCCACGAGCCCCGCAACAATCGTGGAGAGTCCGCCGCGCTCCTCACCCGAGCTGGCAAACTCTGCCCTCTCCTCGCGCTCGTGGGGAAGCTCGCCCCTCTTCGACATGACACCCTCGCTGGAGCGCGCCCGCCCCGGCGCCCCACAGCTTCCCCAACGAGGCATCGCTTCACCGGCAGCGCGCCCCCCCTTCCCTCCTCCCTCCCTCGCCGGCACTGCCGGCACTCCCGCTCCCCCACCGAACTCCTGTCTCTATGGCAACCAACTTTCCCCCGGCGGCCCCGTCACGAGGGTCGAAGGGACAGAGAAGAGGGCTCCTCGCGCATGCGCACGATAAAAACCCATCGCGTACCTGGAGGGTCCTGGCAGCTATTGCGGAGACAGTAGCAGCTGCTCTGCGGCTCCCTCCGGCTCCCGGGCCCGAGCCTTAACCCTCCCTCTTTCTGGCTCTCCACTAACTACTAAGCCCAGGACGTCACTTCCGCTTCCTTCCTTAGACGCAAGTGGGGGAGGCGGAGCGACCTTGGCTCTTTAAAGCGGAGGAGACTCGCTTGAGTTGCACGTGTGTGCACATATATGCGTATATTTATTTATAGGTAGCGGCTTAATATTGTAAGGTAACATGGAAAAGAAGATGTCTTCCTTCCAGGAAGGATTTTAAAAGAAGGGGGACACAGTGCCGGAAATGAGGAAACGGAAGAATCACCATCGCGAAGAATTTTTAAGTACACTTTTTTAATGGTATGTGTACTATAAAAAACTTCCGGGTGCTTTTTCTGTTATGCACTTCCCGTTCCTCTTCCTTTTCCCCCAACTTCCTCGTATCATCCGGCGAGATATTATACCGCTCAGGGTAAAGTCAAGAATGTCTTCCAGTTGAGTTTGACTTCTGGTTGATAAAGTTCATGTAGTTTCTTAGTAACGGTATGGAAATGTTTCTTTGATTCCAATCTATTACATCGCTTACTTGGTCAAGAATGTTTGATGATCACAGGCGGCCAAGCATTTTCGGTTTGCAAAACTCCAAAGGACCACTAGGAGGCGGCAAGAAAGCGATACAGAAAACCAGTCCTTTGCTGCCACCCAGAGGTCACCCCGTATAAACGTTAGTGTTCTGTTGCTTTTCTGGGGTTCATCTGGAGTTTTGCAGGCCATATATGGGAGCTCTGATATTATTACTGAAGAGAAAGACAATTTTATATTTTTAACAAGGTGGAGGAGATTCCTCAATATGATGACAGTATGCCACATCTAATTATGTGCTGTATATGTCTCACAACTTTTATTAGAACATGATCAAGACTGGATAAAGACACTACAACTACATTTTATTTATTATTAGATTTTTATCCCACCTTTATTATTTTTATAAATAAGGCAGTAAACTTACCTAATCTTCCTTCCTCCTATTTTACCCACAACAACAACCCTGTGAGGTAGGTTGGGTTGAGAAAATGTGATTGGCCCAGTCACCTAGGTGATTTTTTCATTCCTAAGGTGGAACTAGCGCTCACTTTTTCTTGGTTGGCTGTCTTTATTTAAACTTTATTTAAAGTTTTATTTATTTATTTAAACAGAAATGGTTTAATAGTTGAAATAGTGCTAGGCCCATCTTGTTGGATCCACCCTGAAGCTGTGAGTCTGGTATTCAGCACCCCTACTATCCTCTGGCCTCTTTCCCATTCCTGCAGAAATCAGAACAACCGTAGGCCTTTGTCCTCATTTCAGCAGATTTTTAAAATTGAACTGTATTTTTATATTGTGAGGCCATGGTAAGGAAGGGTGAAGGCATGGACTGGAAGCTCTTATTAATGCTGCTCTATTGGCCAGAAAATAGGGAGGAACACTACGTTGTAAGGACATTCATAAAATCGTTTGAAAATATGGCTAAAGGTTTGGAGGGGGGGAGCTAGTGATTTCAAAAGACTTTCCCTATTGAGATTTAGCTGAAGAAGAGAAATTTCCCTACCAGAGTGAACTTTACACAGTTGAGATATTAATTCTCAAAATTGCCTCAGAATGACTTGAGAATTATGGAAGTTGCAGCCCAATAATACATCATGAAACTGTTAGCTGTATACATCCGACAGATCCATTCACTCGATGTGCCTTGCCCAAACAGAACCTAAGCTGGAAAGGTAGATTAAAATCTCTTTAAGTACAGTACACAAGTAAGGAAAGGCACCTCAGCCAAGAGCAGAGAGGAGCAGCTTAGAAACGTAAAAAAACACTTTCTATTCAGTTTAAACATGTTGAGTTTGGAATTAGTTTTTTCATTAGGTAACATCATTTGACACATCTCTGTTGCATGCTTGCTCAGTAACTTTAGTATATATGTGAGATGTAAAAACCCCAAATTTTGATACTCACAATACGAAGACAAGTCTGGTTAACAAAACAAAGGTTTATTGGAGAATAACATAAAAAGAATAAAAAGAAAAGAGAAGAGAAGAGAAGCGTTTGCAAACGGGCCTCCTGGATCCTTCCCTAATAGATTGGTTTCCAGGAGCACCCTGGCCTAGTTTCAAACTCTGCATCTTATAGCTCTACAATGCATGCCACATCTAAGAAGCTCTTTCATCTTTATAATGTCCTTTGAAGTTGTACTTAATCATCCTGACCTCTTCCACCCATCTGCTGTTATCTTGTTTATTTGTAATTTTCACCTAAGGTCAAAATCCCCCTCTTTGATAGTAGGATTTCTACTCAAAGTGTAAGTTCCTGTGTCCGGAGGACTTTTAGGCAGGAAACAGTAAACATTTGGTCATTATTGGCATTGCATTGTTACATTTGCGTTACAGTGTTACATTTGTACTAGAGAGACAGTTTCATATAATGACATTACATTTCTACAATTATTTCTACAATTATTAAAAGAATAACTTTTACTTCCTTCATATAGCATGTAATATTCCATATCATCCCATAATGTTCTTAGTATTGATAGGATCTTGTTAATGTTCACCTTCATATTCAGAAGGTAGGATTCTCACAATATAACGAGCTTGCAAGTAACTAAAATTCAAGGCATTGTACCAATAGAAGAGAATCCTTGTCTTTGGCAAGTTTGAACCAGTTCTTATCAGACTCCACATTCCTCATGGGGAGCTTACTTTGCAACTTCAAAGACAAGCAGGCCCCCATCTGCTGCTGCATCAATACTGCAATGGAAATTGCAGATGAAAAATCCCCTATCAACTAAGAGGAATGAGTCTTCAAAACAATTGGCAATATACGCATTGGTGCATTTGACATGCTGGACTTGTAATAATTTCTGTTTCATGTTCTCATTTTTATGGGTGTGAGCGGGCATAGAAATGCAATAACTGGTCTTATAGAGGAGAAAAATGCAAAACAGAAATTTGCACGTAAAATACAGAAAAATGAAAAACAACCATAGGTCAGTAGTAGTACATTGCATTACTGAATTAAGTGTTCCTCTTTTTTTTTTTTTTTTTTTTGAACACACACTAATTTACAGTGTATGGCTACTTTTTATTCTGACTGAATTCACAGAAATTTGCTAGCATCTCTTTTTCCTAGTGGTGATTTCCAAACTGAATAGAAAATAGCATCCTACTTTCTTTCCATGTTTTGGGAAGTAAAAAAACTTCTTTCCTAGTGCGGAGCTTCCATTGTGCAAATGATTTCTAAGTGAGTAAGAACATTTTTATGAATGCCCCTGTTCTGTTTCAGTTTTGTATACAATTTCTTTCAAAATCTTGATGTGGGACCAGGAAGATTGCAATTCAACAGACCAGTATGATTTATACTTTTGGCTACTCTATTAAAATTCATGGATGGGGTTTTTTTTTCCATTGGGCTAGTTTGTCAACATTAATTATGATTATTTTTTTAACTGAAGAGTGAGACAGCAATTCTCCAAGATTAATTCCTTAAACACTACAGAACAGTGATAGCTCATTGTTATCAATCATATTCATATAGCTAATCGTTTCTCAACTGCCAGAGAAGAAATCCTTTGATATATTTGAAGATAGGCCAAATCCTCTCTGGTGTAATTAACACATTCCTATATCCAATCTGCCAATCTAAAAGGTTATAAGAGGTTTTTGAATTTCATCTGTAGTCTCAGAAAGGTGAGAAATTGATTCTTGTAGACCTACTCCAGTCCCAATTGGAGAACAGGAACAGTAAATCATATTGCCATTGTCGCCATTTATAATAAATATTAATATTCTCATTTGTTACTTACCATTGTTCTTAAATAACTAGCATACCTTGACACGTGCCTACCAAACTGATCACCGTGCTATACCACTAATATAACTCTCCAGTTTACCCCCCCTTCCCTGTGTAAATTCTGAGTTGTGTTGACTATTAAACATTTACTTTAGTATATAGGTAGTCCTTGACTTACAAAAATTCATTTAGTGACTATTCAAAGTTACAACAGCACTGAAAAAAGTGACTTATGACTGTTTTTCACACTTACGACCATTGCAGCATCCCCAGGGTCACATAATCAGAATTCAGACGCTTGGCAACTGTCTCATATTTATAATGGTTGCAGTGTCCCAGAGTCATGTGATCACTTTTGCAACCTTTTGACAAGCAAAATCAATGGGGAAGGCAGATTCACTTAACAGTCGCATTACTAATTTAACTGCAGTGATTCACTTAACAA
Organism: Protobothrops mucrosquamatus; assembly: GCF_001527695.2. NCBI lineage: Eukaryota > Metazoa > Chordata > Lepidosauria > Squamata > Viperidae > Protobothrops > Protobothrops mucrosquamatus. The sequence goes on along the minus strand of NW_015390912.1, from coordinate 48,658 downwards.
CTCTGGCAAGAAAGGTTGTAAAATGGGGTAAAATTCACTGTCTCGCTTAGCAATGGAAACTTTGGGCTCAATTGTGGTCATAAGTCGAGGACTACCTGTACCAAATTGCTTTCCCTCTCTTACCCACATATGCTATAGGTTTAACTAACTAACAGCCTCTGAACGGGTGGTTTAAGGCCCATAAAGCACTTCTGCCCATTGTAAAATGGCTACGGTGAAATGTCATAAAAATGTTGCACTCTCCATTTTCAATCCTCCCTGCTGGCTTCCCCAGAAAAGTCATTGGGGAAGCTGACAGGGAAGGTTGCTGGATTTGAACATCCATTTCCCCTAGCACACTGCGGGATTTCTCCCTTCTATGCAGGGAGAAGAAATCTCTCATGCTGGAGGAACCGACCTCAAATCTGATGAAAAAGACCTCAAATCTGATGAAAATGCTAACAAATGCCATCATTCTCCCTGATGGGACAGGGAGAGTGTCTAAACTTCCTTGGTGTGGTGTGAGGCCGATGTCCTCTCCCTGGCACTTGGCTTAAAGTCTGCAACTGGGAGAGTCAAGATTGTGGGCGTTGAGCAAAGCGGTCACATGGTATCTCGCTTAAGGATCACTTCACTCAACAACCAAGTTTCTTGGCCCAACCCAATGTGGTCCTAAGTGGAGGACTAACTATTGAAAATAGGCGGACAACAGATTGTGCTTCAGCTCTTCCAGTCACATTTCTGCTTTGAAATATTAAACTGTGCTTGAATTAACTAGCATGATCCAGAGTAACTAGAACAGGAATGGATAGTTATAGTCAGATTACTACTTCAACACTAAACTTGACACCTCTTCAGAAATAAACGGTTGCTGATTGCCCAATGTTTGCCTAGAATAGAATAGAGCTGGAAGGGAGCTTGGAGGTTTTCTAGTCCAGCCCCCTGTTCAAACAGGAGAGCCTATAATATTTCAGATAAGTGGCTGTCCAGTCTCTTAAAAACCTCCAGTGATGGAGCACCCACGATTTCGGGAGGCAAGCAGTTCCACTGGTTAATTGTCCTCACTGTTAGGAAGTTTCTACTTATTTCCAGGTTGCTTCTCTCTTTGATTAGTTTCCAACCATTGTTAAACCTCCCAGTGCTTGCTATAACTGTGAGTGGGGAGGGGATTCAGCTGTAAAGGCAGCTGGGGCCTTGCTGATTGGATCTATTGCATTTAAACTTCCCAGTGCTTGCTATAACTGTGAGTGGGGAGGGGATTCAGCTCTAAAGGCAGCTGGGGCCTTGCTGATTAGATCTATTGCATTTAAACTTCCCAGTGCTTGCTATAACTGTGAGCGGGGAGGGGATTCAGCTCTAAAGGCAGCTGGGGCCTTGCTGATTGGATCTATTGCATTTAAACTTCCCAGTGCTTGCTATAACTGTGAGTGGGGAGGGGATTCAGCTCTAAAGGCAGCTGGGGCCTTGCTGATTGGATCTATTGCATTTAAACTTCCCAGTGCTTGCTATAACTGTGAGTGGGGAGGGGATTCAGCTCTAAAGGCAGTGTCAGAATCCAATTATATTTCATCTCTAGTTATCGACTATGGAAAACCCCATTTCTGCCCTCTCTGGACCTGAGGACCCACTAATGTAAGGACCCACCCCACTTTGCATCTTAAGAAGACAGAACTCTTGGAATATTTCTTCCAACAGGCATCTTTATTAAGAGAAGATGGTTGCAGGCGTTCTAGACAGGACCTGAGGGCCCACTCCTACCATTCAAGGTTTTAAGTGTTCCCAAGCAGCCCCCCACCCCACCGTCCTTCCAGCGACAATCCCAGGCGTTACATTTCCCCCCCTTTTCCTCCCGGCCGGCGGAAGGGAGACTTCAGAGAGGAGTAGATGAAAGCTGATGGGCCCTATTGTTATGGTCAGTCCTTTTGGTGAGATCCACATTCAGTCCCTTTGAAGTTGTAAGGAAGGAAGTGAGAGCCATAAAACCCCTTTGCTCATCCCCCTTCCCCTTCGTAGTATGACAGAATCCAGAGAGGGCAGAAATGGGGTTTTCCATAGTCGATAACTAGAGATGAAATATAATTGGATTCTGACACCTCTTGAAAGGGAATTTTTTTTCATCTCTATTTCATCTCTAGTTATCGACTATGGAAAACCCCATTTCTGCCCTCTCTGGATTCTGTCATACTACGAAGGGGAAGGGGGATGAGCAAAGGGGTTTTATGTCTCTCACTTCCTTCCTTACAACTTCAAAGGGACTGAATGTGGAGCTCACCAAAAGGACTGACCATAACAATAGGGCCCATCAGCTTTCATCTACTCCTCTCTGAAGTCTCCCGCCAGCTGTGAGGAAAAGGGGGTGGAAATGTAACGCCTGGGATTGTCATTGGAAGGACGGTGGAGTGGGGGGCTGCTTGGGAACACTTAAAACCTTGAATGGTAGGAGTGGGCCCTCAGGTCCTGTCTAGAACGCCTGCAACCATCTTCTCTTAATAAAGATGCCTGTTGGAAGAAATATTCCAAGAGTTCTGTCTTCTTAAGATGCAAAGTGGGGTGGGTCCTTACAGGCAGCTGGGGCCTTGCTGATTGGATCTATTGCAT
>NW_015390912.1:40726-45070 GCF_001527695.2 Protobothrops mucrosquamatus | reverse complement strand
GGGACTGAATGTGGATCTCACCAAGAGGACTGACCATAACAATATGGCCCATCAGCTTTCATCTACTACTCTCTGAAGTCTCCCTTCTGCCGGTCGAGAGGAAAAGGGGGTGGAAATGTAACGCCTGGGATTGTCGCTGGAAGGACGGTGGGGTGGGGGCTGCTTGGGAACACTTAAAACCTTGAATGGTAGGGGTTGGGGCCCACATCGTGTCTAGAACGCCTGCAACCATCTTCTCTTAATAAAGATGCCTGTTGGAAGAGATATTCCAAGAGTTATGTCTTCTTAAGATGTAAAGTGGGGTGGGTCCTTACATTAGACAGGATCTGCAAAATTAGTCCACCTGGAAGGGAGAACCTTGCCGGGGGACTTTGCAAAAATTACCATGTCAGACGATGGAGCAGGGAAGGGAGAAAACTCCCTGGAAAAGGAGCCGCTGCCCCGACTGAAACCCTGCCAGATGTCGGGATCTGAGGGGTCAGATTCCTCAGGAGAAGAGGTGGTGGAGACACGTAACCACAAACCTCGGTGGTCAATGGGTGTTGGAAAGAAAGGCGAGTGGGAAAAGAAATCAAGAAAGGTGACCCTGAGACAGGGGGGCCAACCAACCAGAATGGAAGCAGGAGATGGGGAAATCCCTGTATGCAAGTGAAGAGGAAGAGAGCTGGGCACCGTACTCGGGCTGGATCCTAGAGAAAGCTATCGACCTGATGAAGAGAACCCTCACCTCCCTAGGAGAGGAGAATTCTGAGCCCTACGGCCACACCAGCTCCTGGAGCCGCAACTGGATAGACACCGAGGAAGTGGAACCTGCAGCCCCGGGGACGTCTGCTGATCCAGTAGTCCCCACTCCCCGCCGACCCGCAGATGGCAATCTGGATGGAAGACACTACCACCGACAACGAAGGCACCAATCCATTCAAAGACTCCCACTGCTGGACGTGAGATTCAAGGGGGAGCCGACACGCTTGGGGTTTTTCCTAACCCAAGTCCTCAGCTACATGGAGGAATACGGACGGCACATCCCCAGCGACAAAGCCCATATCCGGATTGTGCAGTCTGCGCTGGACGAGCCGGCTGCAGATTGGGTGGTGAATTTGCACGACTCCAATGCCCCAGAGCTCAATGACTTCAACCGTTTCATGTCCTCTCTGAGAAGGCGATTTGAGGACCCCCTGGCTGATTGCAAAGCCCGTGAAAGGATCAAAACGATGAGGCAAGGCAAACGCCCCGTAGCCGAATATACGCAAGAATTCCGGGCCATTGCCAGCAAACTGAACTGGCCAGAAGACATCCTCCTTAGCCACTTCAAAGACGGGCTAAACTACGACCTAGATGATGCTTGCCTGCCCCGAGGGGACCCACACCAACTTGATGAATGGTACGTCCTGGCAGAGGAAGCAGAGATCGACCTACTGAAGAGGCACCGCCGAGGAAAAAAATGGAGCCGCTCATCGCCTGAGTTGACACGTGAACCAGTGAAACCATCGGCTATGGCCAAGAAGCAAATGGGGTGTTTCAAGTGCAGGAGAGAGGGGCATCGGGCTGTAGAATGCCGCTCAAAAGCTCCCCAGCACAACCCAGACAGATCACCGGCCAGCAGATCCAGGAAGTCTCCAGCTAAGCCAAAAGAACCTGCCATGAGAGTGATGGAGGCTGTGGAACCCCCTACCTCTGTCCATCGTGGGGAAGGAACTCCAGCCTACACTGCAGGGCCAGTGGACGCCTCAGACGACAGCTCGGAGGGCGAACCCCTGGTAAGTGGACCCATCGCACCCATCCTCAAGACAGTGACTATATTAATTCCCCCCATGCCTGAAGCTGTGAAGGTGAAAGCCTTAATAGACTCTGGCTGCACCCGCTGCCTCATTAGCCCGACGCTAGTGGGGAATCTGGGCATTCCGTCAAGACTGGAACAACCAACCTCATTTGGCCAGTTAGATGGGTCCATAGCAGGGGGGGTGCCAGCTACCCTAGCCACGTTACCAATCCACCTCTCCCTGGGCAAACATGAGGAAGACATAACGTTTGTTGTGACCCCAGGCATGGAATGCCCGATGATCCTAGGGATGGAATGGTTAAAGAAATGGAACCCCTGGGTGAATTGGAGGACAGCAGAAATCAATTTCCCAAAAGGGGACCCTATGGACTTAAAATCCCAAGGGGAGCTACCAAAATTAAGAAAGGAAAAAGCATCCATGGGAGAGGAAAAGGGACTACCAGAAATACCAGAGGAATACAGAGATCTTGCTGAAGTTTTCAGTGAGGAGAGGGCGGATGAGCTCCCCCCCCCACCGACCCACAGACTGTGCCATTGAATTCAAGCCTGGGGCAAAACTCCCGAAACCCAGGCTATACTCCATGAGCCCAAAGGAGGAGGAGGAAATGGAAAGATTCATAAAGAAAAAGCTAGAAAGCGGGTTCATTGAGCCAGCCAAGCCTAAAGTGGCCGCCCCGGTCCTCTTTAGAGAGAAGAAGGACGGCTCTTTACGCTTATGCGTGGATTATAGGCTCCTGAATACAATCAGTGAAAGCAACCTATACCCCCTGCCCCTCATGAAGGACATGTTGTCACACCTCTCGAACGGGATTTTTTTTTACTAAACTAGACCTAAGGGAAGCTTACTATTTCGTGAGAATTAAAGAAGGGGATGAATGGAAGACCGCATTTAACTGCCCAATGGGATGCTACCAATTCAAAGTCTTGCCATTTGGATTGCAAGGGGGGCCTGCAGTATTTATGCAATTAATCAATGACGTTCTAAGGGAGAACCTATTTAAGGGGGTCCTGGTTTACTTAGACGACATTCTTATCTTCACCGAATCAAAAGAGGAACATGTCAACCTAGTCAGGGTGGTTTTAAAGAAACTGCGATCTATATCTATTTTTTTCATGGTTATATAATCATACAGTCTTTACAGAAAGGATGTCAGTTTTGGATGATTGGGGACTGTAATAATTAGGGAATATGGAATAACAACAACAACAACAAAACAACAATAATAATAATAAAGTTGGAAGGGACCTTGGAGGTCATCTAGTCCAACCCCCTGCTCAGGCAGGAAACCTTATACCATTTTGGACAGATGGCTGTCCAGTCTCTTCTTAAAAACTTCCAGTGTTGGAGCATTCACTGTTTCTGGAGGCAGGTTGTTCCACTGATTAGAATAAGATGATGATGCAGAATGAATAGGACCATCTCTCTCTCTCTCTTTCACACACATACACACACATACACACACAATCACAAAGTTACTATTTTCTGGATTTAATTTTTGGTTATTATTTTGAATGTGATTGAAAATAGAAGACCACATCAATCATTTTGGCCATCATGGCTATATTATTTGAAACTAGGAAATTGTTTAAAGTGAGAACATTTGTTACAGTAAGAAAATTTTGTTTGAGTGTCAGCAGGTGTGGATGGTATATGTATCTGTGTATATAATCACAGTTCTAATAATATTAGTTATTTGATTTCTGGATTGCAGTGTGAAAATACAAGGGAAACCTAGTTCAAGACTAGTTATAGTACTGAATTACATGTTAACGCTATATGAAAAGTTTGTGTATATCGGCTTACAGCCAGTAAATGAAGGAAGTGTTACAATCTACTTCATAAATTTGTCTATTCTTCTATAGTTTTCTAAATTTCTCTGAAGAGATCTGAATAAGGATGATCTCATTGTGAGATCTTTAACTATCTGCCGCAAGGAAGCATAATTTGTGAAATAATACATAGCTGCATCCAGCCAAGTCCCCCAACATGTCACAACAGATTGGGGAGGGAGAATCAAAGTAGGAGCAATTTCTGTGAATTTTTGTACTTCAAGTGGAGCTTTAATGAACATCTGGATAATTGCTTCAAATCTCTTCAGCCATTCTGTGTAAGCCATGCGCAAGGCATGTGATATGGATCATTTTTTTGATAAAAAAAGTTGTAAGTTCCTTGCTTGCTTTAATCATGCATGAAGTGGCATCTGTTACAAAGAGAAGGATGCTTCCCCCTGTTAGAAGTAAGTCTTCATCCTGGTTCATCCAAGCCGGGAATAAATAAGCAAACATGGCAACTGCTTTGGGAAGAAGGTTACAGTTTATTGCAGAAGACAGATGGTCTTGCAAGAAGCAGCAGAGGAGAGGAAAGAAGAGTGAGCACATGGGCAGATGGTCTTTTTATACCCTCTAGCCCTGCCTGGAAGTTTCCTGTTCCTGTGGCATGAACTTTGAGGCTATTTCTGAGTGTTTTTCTAGGCTTTGATATCTGTGGTTTAATCCCATTATCATATCCTGCTTCCCAGGTGTTGGGGCTAATGACTCTCCTGCTTCCCAGGTGATGGGGCTAA
>NW_015390912.1:38280-39932 GCF_001527695.2 Protobothrops mucrosquamatus | reverse complement strand
CTTCACCTAGTGTCTCTTAAAGGGACAGAAAGTTGCCCTAGAGGGGCAACGAAGAAAGAGGGATATTTCAATTATTGAAACTCATACATTATTGTTGTAAACAGCAGATGTTATCTTTCCTAATACATCTTCATAGCAGGCAGAAATGTAAATTTACCTTAGAGTTGATTCATTTGGAATCATAAAAAAAAAAAAAAGCTTGAGGCTACCATTACCGAATTTCCTTTAAGGCAATATTTGAAGTAACCATCATTGAACAGAGATCCTTAGAAAATTCTGACTGGGTATTTGATGAACCTGCTGTTGAAGAAGAAGCTGTTGAAAAGGAGTGAAGGCAAATCTTGCTAAACAATCCTATTGTTTTGCTGTGTCACAGTGTTGTTGAACATTAAAATGCTTTGGGCTAATATTTAACAATTTACAAAACAAACTCCATCGTTATTGAAAATCTGCTCCCCAAATTCTCAAACAAGAAGGCGTTATTTCACATTTGCTGAACATCTACTGTTGAAATCAGATGGCAGCTCTTACGTGATTCTACCACCTTGAACCCCCCCCCCCCAAACACACATACCTGAGTTGCGGAGCAAATAAAAAAAAGAAAATAAACAGGTGCATACTCGCCTTTTTTTTCAGGACTGGTCAGGGGAGAAGCCTTTGTCCCCCCCCTCTCTCTCATACACACACACACACACACACACACACACACACTTCCTTGAGTTGGGGGGCAAAAAGAATAAGAAAAAAAACAGGCAATTCTCACTTTCTTTGCTGGCTCAAAATTGCTGGCTTATCATGAGGGTTGCCAATGACCAAAGTACATCTTAGTTAAGCAGATATATGACATATAAAACTTTTAAGAAAATCAAAATTTGACTTTTCAGGCAAAATAAAAAGCATCTAACTCTCACCAGATTACTCTAAAAATGTTTTAATTATACATTCAAATGAAGATCCTAGAAAAAAATATGGTATGCCATAGAAATCCTTGCCCTAGTGATTACTGTAGTGCCTTAATGAATAATGTTGCAAGGAAGAACTAAAGAAGACCCATTGCTGACAAATTTGGGTAATAGTAATGGGACTCAGCAGGTTTGCAAAGTTTGCTGCATTGTTGTAGTAGTTTTGTAATGCTATGTCTTGAGAATATATACTGAAAGGGGGATTAAATGTCCTGCTGTAAATTATTATCTTGGGACTTTATATAAAGAGGTCCCAGATAAAAAAATGACTTTTCTCAGTTGTCTCTATCTAACTTTATAGCAGTCTGGATAATATTAATAATAAATTATTGCTTCCCTACTGAGTTAAAATGTAAATTAAATCTGACTGAATGCTTGACAAGTTGTTTTCCCATTGAGTTATAATTTTGTTTCATTACTTGATTAGAACTGGAAAATAATTTAAATATAAAAATAATATAGAAACATTATAGCAAAGGAAAATATATATGGACAAGAATGATTCTGCAATTTAAATGTTCAACGAATAAATATATATAACATGCGTTAGTGTTGGAATACATGTTGGAATGTATTTTGTATAGCAACAACTAGAGCCAGTAGATGGCAGCATTTATAAGTTTGCATCTACTATTATACTCTATGTCCTTTTGTTCTGATGAGAATTTACTGTTACAGTTAAAACAGTTA
>NW_015390912.1:27162-36447 GCF_001527695.2 Protobothrops mucrosquamatus | reverse complement strand
GGTTTTATAGGGGTTTATATTTTTTGTATTTTGTATTTGTACTTGTTTTAATATGCTGTGCACCGCCCTGAGTCCTGCGGGAGAAGGGCGGTATATAAATTAAATTATTATTATTATTATTATTATTATTATTATTATTATTATTATTATTATTATTATTATTATTATTATTATTATTATTATTATTATTATTATTATTTTGCTAGTCAGTTAACTAAGGTATGTAGAAAGCATCTCACAATAGTAATGGGGGAACCTTGGGGGGGAGTGATCATGCAATATTGGAATTCAACATTATACAAGCATAAGCAACAGAACAAAGTCATACTAGAGACTTGGACTTTAAGAGAACTGATTTCAATAGAAAGCTTGGGAAGGATTCTATGGATGAGAATCCTCAATGGGAAAACAACACAAGAAGCTTGGGAAATTTTGAAAAGTGAGATTATAAAAGCCCATCTAGCACAATACCAATGAAGAAAAAAAAATAACAGCTCTCAAAAGAAACCAGCATGGCTGCATAAAGAACTCTCTGATTAATTGAAAGACAAAAAGGACAAGTATAAAAAGTGGAAAGAGGGGCACATAACTAAGACAGAATATAAGCAAACATCCTGAACCTGCAAAGATGAAGTCAGGAAAGCTAAGGCTCAAAGTGAACTAAGGCTTGTGACAATAGTCAAAAATAATTAAAAAAAAACTTCGTTCAACATGTAAAAAAGAAAAAAGTCAAGGAAATGATTGATCTATTAATGGGAAAAAATGGCAAGAAAGTGACAAGCAACACGGAGAAAGTAGAACTGCTTAACTTGTTTTTTTGCATTGTCTTTACACCATCCAAACTGTTAAATAGTGGGTTCTTGGAGGCATGGACCAGCTGTGGCATCGTCAACTGGCAGCTCTTGGTAGACTTGTGCTAGGTCGAGTTTGGTGAACATGCGACCTCCTTGAAGTGATGCAAAAATGTGACTAACAACTGACACTGGGTAAGTGTGTTGCTGTAGTGCCTTGTTGATTGTGCACGTGTAGTCTGCACAAATACGGACGTCCCCATTTGACTTCACAGGGGTCACTATGGGAGTCTCCCACAGGCTACTGTTGCACTAATTTGTCCAATTCTGCATCAATTTTTGGTTTAAGCACAAACGGTACTCTGCGCGGTTTAATCCTGATTGGCCTGACAGCCAGATCCAGATGAAGGGATATGGGTGCCCCTTTATATTGTCCTAAGTTAGGACTGAACACATCGGCATACTCTTGGCATACTGCTGCCAGGTCAGCCGTCTGAGGTGATTTATGTCAGTTACTCGGATGCCCAGGGCCTCGAACCAGTCTAATCCTATTAGTCTTGTGCGTTGTCCTTCAACGACCACAACATTGAGGGGCCCCTCGAACTCTTTGAACCTGACTCTCACAGTGGTGTGATGCTTGCCGGAGTGCAGTCACAAATTCAGCTACCGACTCCCCTGCCTTTTGCTCTCTCTGTTCGAAGGCATGATGCCAAGCGATTATGGAAAGCTTGGGTTCAAAATGTTCTTTCAATTTTTTTTAAAGCAGCATACATTACTGATTTGATGCTGGCTGGCGTCACCAAGTTTTCTGCAATGTCGTATGTGGCCTGTCCACACACGCAGAGCAGGGTCACCGCTTTTAACCAGTCCTCTCCGACCTGGTTGGCCCGCAAGTAGGTGTCCACCCTGGAGACATAGGAGCTCCACTGTTCTGAGTGGGAGAGGTCGAACTCATTGAGTCTGCCCACCTTTGCCATGGTGGATTAGTGGTGAGGTTTTGGACCTGCCTTCCTTGCAACAAAGGAATGAACTGCCTAAATCCTGGGGATGGATCCCTCAGGACAATGTGCCTCCAGTTTGGCTTGCTGGCAGGCAGGGTTGAAACGTGGTCCTGCCAGGGCTCTGATGCCTGGTTTAAAACCCTGTGATTTCAATTCCAAAAGGCATCACTCCTTTGGCGAGATCCCACCTTTGTCGCCACTGTTAAATAGTGGGTTCTTGGAGGCATGGACCAGACTGATTTAATTCAACATGCTTTATTGCAAGAATAATAGAACTAAACTCAACCGATGAACTGACATATTTATACCTGCCGCCACTAGGCGGTGACCAATCAGATTTAAACTGTTTTACCCGCTCAAATATGAACTTCAGTTTCCCTCCAGTACAGTTGGAGATCCATTTAAACCTAACATATTAACGGTCAATAACAATACATAACACAACCTATCAAAAACAGTACCATAAAAAACAGATTAAGAATACAAGTTAAAATAGGTAAGGAAAAGGTAAGAGAGCACCTGTTTTATCCTAGATGAGTTCAAATCACCAGGACTAGATGGATTACACTCTATGGTTCTGAGTGAACTGGTAGATGTGATCTCAGAACTACTGAACTATGTATATCTTTCAAACATCCTGGAGCACCAGATGAATGGAAAAGAGCTGATGTAGTTCCCATTTAAAAAAAAAGGGGGGGGAAATAGATGCAGGAAATTATCAGCCTGATATCAATACTTGGAAAGATTCTGGAAAATATAATCAAGCAATGAATCTGCAAACACCTACAGGCAAACAAAGTCATAACCAAAAGCCAACATGGGTTTGCCAAAAACAGATCATGCCAGACAAATCTTATGGCATTCTTTGACAAAGTGACAAAATTAGTGGACCAGAGAAATACTGTGGATATAATTTACTTGGACTTCAGTAAGACATTTGATAAAATAGATCACAATCTACTACTTGATAAGATAGAAAAATATGGGGTAGACAGCATCACCACCAGATAGATTCATAACTGACTGACCAACCACACTCAACATGTAGTCCTCAATGGAACATATCTACATGGAAGGAAGTATGCAGTGGGGTACCTAGGCCCAGTACTCTTCAATATCTTCATCAGTGATTTGGATCAGGGGATAGATGGTGATCTCATCAAATTTGCAAATGTCAGCAAGCTGGTACAAATAGCCCACACTCCAGAAGATAGACTTAAGATACAGAAGAATCTTGGCAGACTGGAACATTGGGTGCTATCTAACAAAATGTAATCCAATGGTGAAAAAAGTCTATATTTAGGCAAGAAAAATCAAATGCACAGTATAGGTGGTATCTTGGCTCAATAGTAATGACTGTGAGAGAGATCTTGAAGTCCTAGTGGCCAATCACTTAAATATGAACCAGCAGTGTGCTGCAGCTGCAAAAAAAACTAACATTGTCCTAGACTGCATTAACAGAGGGATAGAATCAAGATCATGTGAAATGTTAATTCTACTTTATAATGCTTTGGTAAGATCACATTTGGAATATTGCATCCAGTTTTGACCGCCACAATGTAAAAAAGATGTTGAGACTCTAGAAAAAGTGCAGAGAGGAACAACAAAGATGATTATGGGACTGGAAGCTAAAACACATAAAGAACGGTTGCTGCAATTGGGTATGTCTAGTTTAATGAAAAGAAGGATTAGGGGTGCCCTGGTAGGAGTGTTCCAATATCTAAGGGGTTGCCACAAAGAAGAGGGAGTCAACCTATACTCCAAAACACCTGAAGGCAGGACAAGAAGCAATGGATAGAAACTAACCAAGGAGAAAAACAACCTAGAGCTAAAGATAAATTTCCTGACAGTTAAAACAATCAGTGGAACAACCTGCCTCCAGAAGCGGTGAATGCTCCAACACTGGAAGTTTTTAAGAAGAGACTGGACAGCCATTTGTCCGAAATGGTATAGGGTTTCCTGCCTGAGCAGGGGGTTGAACTAGATGACCTCCAAGGTCCCTTCCAACTTTATTATTCTGTTCTGTTCATATCCATTATATTGTAAGCTTGAGGATAAGATCTGTATATGCGTATTTAGAAGTTATTTGGGAATACTTTTTGACTAATGCTAAATGCAACAGAGAAGTAGCTTTAAGTAGGAGATTTAGAAAAATGATACCAGTTATTGTTGGACAGAAAAGATAACAAATAAATTGGCACATTCGTGTTCTTTTCCAGATGGACCTAACTATTTAATAGCTTTGTTTCAGTATAAATATGAGTGCAGGTGAAGGTCCTATTGCATGATAGCAGGAAGAAATTCGGAAAACCTAGAGCTACAAATGAAAAGGAATTAGCCACTCATTTTTCTGCAGTAAGAAGCAACATGTACTCCCCAAAGAATAAATAGGACGTTGCAGTTCAGAAATTATCTTACCATAATTCTTCTTTTCAAATACTTCTCAAGCTTTATTTTAGCTGTAGTAGAACAAGGATCAAACCAAGGAAAGGAAGAAGAATTAAAACAAGAAAGAGGTAAAGGCAGTGCTTTTTTTGTTTTTTTTAAAAAAGGTGCCGGAACCCACAAACAGCTCCGGTTCCAGTCGAAAGCCCTTTATGGGGGGGAACTGCTTTAGGGAGCTTCCGAGGTGCAGATCCTGTGAGCAGGGTCAGCTGATGGACACCATTGCCACGGCTTTTGAGAGGGCACTTGTTCGGAGCTGGCATGTTTTCTGCCACCTCGTCCTCCTCTGCCTCTGATGACACAGAGGCTTCCTCCGGAGCCAGAGTGACCAAGGTGGCGGCAACGCTGCTGCTTTGGGACCGTACCTGGTCCCTCGAAGAGATTCACTCCAGGAGCCAGTCCTGGTCCTTGGTGGCCAACACAGGGGTGAGGACAGGCGGTGGCGGCGGGGGAAGCCCCATGAACCAAGGCAGAGAAGAGGGTCTGCTTTCAGGGCCGTGGAAGTGTTTTTAGGTCAACCTTTGATGCCCCAGATTTCCTTGGGCAGCTTCCTTTCACCGAGCCAGAGCTTTACTCGCGCAGGCAGCTTAGAAGGAGCCGATTCTTCTGTTCAAAAAAAGGTGCCGGAACACCGTTCTGTGCATTCTATGACAAAAAAACAACAAAAAAAAACACTGGGTAAAGGCATTTCAGTATGGGGTTAGTTGATCCAAATCAACCCACCCACTCACTCAGTCACTTACCAAATGACATAATCAGGTCAATGCCAGAACCTATGTACTTGTGTCAGATGTCCTCAATTAACTTTGTAATGATGACATTTATGTAATTATGTTAGTACGCAAACATTGCGATTTGGTATTTTTGTACCAAACTTTGGTGATTACAAATGATGAGATGGAAAAGAATTATATGAAAAGATGAAAATGATGTATGTTCCTTTTAAAATAAAGCATGAGGAATTGCTGCAGATAATTTTTCTTCTTCATACTCCTTAATGCAACATACATTCTAGTGACTTCCTGAACATGCACATTTCCTGAACATCAATTTAATTTGTTATGCATTTTAATTTGCTGCAGTATGGAGAAGTTCAAAAGCTATGGAAAAAAGTCATCTTTGAGGAAACTCAAAGTTGCATTTTGTAGCAGTAAAATCAATGTATGGGAGATTATAGGAAGTCGTTCCCTGAAGTGCTAGCATGGTATTTTGGGCAAGCTATGTGAGTTTTGGCTGGGTAGCCAGTTTTGTGTTGGTTCAGCATCTTCCTCCAAGGTTGGTCCCAATTGGTGTTGATGGAGAATGAGAGAGCCAGCCTCAGAACACTCGCTTATGATGGCTCTCATAGGGCTGGAGTCATTAGGTGAGATCATCTGTCACCATGGGTTGAGATATCAATATGGTAATGATACTCAGCTCTACATCTCTACCCATGGCAATCCGAATGATGCTGTCTTTGTCCTCTTGCAATGCTTGAAGGCTGTAGAGTTCTGGATGAGAGACAAGAGATAGACAGAACCCTGACATGACTGAGTGGCTTTAAGTGCATGGAGTCTCAGGAATCTAAGGATATTTGTCATCGTTAGTTCTGGATGGGGTTGCACCACCCCTTCAGATCCAGTTCATAGCCTAGGGGTTCTCCTGAAGAGCGGGTGGCAGGTGTGACTGGGATAGCTTTTGCACAACTGCATTTTGTGTGCTAGTTGTGATCTTTCCTGGAACATGACTTCCTATGCTCAACTACTCAATTCCTGGTCATCTTTTGCTGAATTCCTGAACCCTTGAAATCCATTCAGAACCTTCAGCTGGTACAAAGTCCAGCAGCGAGAGCAGTCTTTGGGTGGCCCATATTACACCTCTGTTCAGTGAACATCACTGGCTACCAGTCTGCTTCCAAGTGCAGTTCAAGATGTTGATTATGATCTTTAAAGCCCTTAATGGCACAAATAGAGGCTAACTGATATTTATTTATTTATTAAACCGCCTCATCCCTCTAGGACAAGCCCTACTTATGCTGACCTAGAGGGCCTACTTTGGATCCCATCAATCAAAGAACTCCGACTATTTGTCTATGGAGATTCTCAGTCATCCAGATCATGGTTGTCCCAAAGGTGCTTTTTCAAAAGACAACTGGACTTCCTTTGTTTTTTCTTGAAGAGGTTTTGCTTCTCATCCAAGAAACTTCTTCAGTTCTGACTGAATAGTGGAAAGGGGAAAGACTTATACTCCTTGCAGTCATCTTGTCATTAGCATTATCTATGAGAGTCATTGAAGTCACTTAGAGATTTTTCTGTGCCCTCAGGGTAATCTGCATAGCGCATATGGGTGTGGAACCTTCTGCACAGTGAGATGTGCAGATTTGTACATTGGAGAAACAAAACAACCACTTCACCAACACATAGCACATCATAGAACAAACCATCAGGACAAGATTCAGCACTCCATCTGCATTTGAAAGAGAAAGCAAAGTCCACATTCTGGACAGAGAGGACCGCTGGTTCAGAGAGGCCATCTATGTTAAAATTGAACACCCAATCTCTCAAAAGAGAGGCAGGGATAAAACACCACCTATTTCCTGCTTATAACATAGACCTATCATTAGTTCCAAGAAGGTTCCACAACATTTACACTATCCAGGTGACCCAGAAGGCACAGATATACCTCCAAGTGGCCTCAATGACTGTCAGAGAGTGCTAAAACAACCAGATGACTGCAAGGAATATAAATTGTTCCATTTTCTGCCATTCAGCTAGAACTGAAGAAACTTCTTTGATAAGAAGCAAAAGATCTTCAAGGAAAAACAAAGAAAGTCCAATTGCCTTTTGAAAAAGTACCTTTGGGACAACTTTGACTATTGGAATTCAGAAGAAGAACCTTCTCTGCTGCAGTGCTCATCCATTGAAACATTTTATCTTTTAGGTAAGATCTGCCCCACCCTCCTATCCTTCCATAAGAGCCTGAAGACCTGGCTCTGCCAGTTGGCTTGGGTACCAAATTGGGGTGTTCTGGACTGGAGGTGGCTGCTGGATTGATGGTAGACTCCCCCTCTCCCCCTCTCCCCCCATTCTCTACTCTCCACCCATCCATCTTTTTGTTTATCATATTGATGTATTCTTGTGTTTTTTTCATTGTTTATTTTATTGTTCTATTATTTTACTTCTATTTATACTCTTTTCATTTTCTTCCTTTTTTATTCTAAGCTGCCTAGAGTAACCACATGATGAGATAGGTGGCAAATAAATTTAAGAAATAATAATTGTAACAGTGGTGCGTAGACTGTTTATATCCATTATAATACTACCTTATGGCTGTATGCAAGCCTTCATNGAGGAGGCTGCTTATTGTTGGCTAGAAAGTTAAATAGTGAGGTAGTGGAAAGAGGGAAAGGAGATTGTAATATGGGAAAGGGAAATAGTAGTGGTGAGGTAGTGGAAGAAGGGGGGGAGGCAGCTGCTGCTGTTGTGTGCTGACCCTGCCTGCCTGCCTGCACTCTTTTCTTTTGACAATCACTGCTACTTTCCCCAGAATTTTTTTTAAATATGCAGTGATGTTTTGAAAATATTCCGTTTTGATAGAGGAATAGCCGATCAAAAAGGGCAAAGGTGTAATAGACAGGCATATATTATAAAATGAGGGAAGCAGCCCAGTCTTGCATCAAAAGTTGATTGTTGAATGAACAGAAAGATGGGATATACATTCAGTAATTCATTTTAAAAAATAGCTTCAAATGGAATTCCTCAGTTGTCTACTCAAGGCAATCTGTTGGCCGAAGAAGAACTTGGACGGGCTCTATTCTCCTCTAATATGTACTAGTGCTACAGCAGTATTCTAAAATAAGCCCTAAGGTTGGTATAGAAACTATACCGGTTCAGATTATAATTTTAAAACTGTGATATGATAAGGCAAAAGAGTTAGAAACAGCACAATGTATGACATCTAATATAACACACAAAATGTTTAATATTTAAACTCTTATATTTTTTCCATACTGTAGCATTTAAATTGCTTTTATGTTCAATAATTTATGGTTGAAAGAATCCATTATTTAATAACTGTGTACTGAAATTCTAACCAGCAATTATTTTGTTCTTTAACTTTTACTTTCACTAGTGATTAGATGGCTTAATTTTTTGCATCCACTCTTTAAGTGAAATGAAAAAGAAGTCTCTGTTTAAAACAATTGTTCACATAAAAGTGTAGTGTTTAAGAACCACAACTTTGCATACCTAACCAAATCATTTAAACATTAAACAGGGCTGAAGAAAAGAGGCAGCAAGGTACACACTTGTATTGTTCCTATGCAGAAGGACAGAGGGATTGTGAGAGGATCCAGTGTTCCCTATGGCAATGGGGGAGCACTGTAATCAAAGACTAGACTGAGAAAGTTTTGCTAAAATCCTACTTAGCAGAGTTCAAGCAGAACAAATTTAGTTTAACCCTACTGAGGAGTTGGACAAAGATATACAGTATTTTATCACTACTTTTAGGCTTATCATACCTGCTTTGTATTTTCTATTTTTAAAACAAATAAAATGATCTCAGTATAATTTCTGTTGGGTTAATCAAAATCACGGGAGGGCTTTCTATATATGTTATGATTATAAAGATTGTGCTTTTGTACTGAACTTTCTTTTGTCAAAAACCCCCCAAATATATACAAGTGACTAGATCATTACTCAATTTGATAATCCAAATAAGTAGAGCTTCTCACACTCCAGTATTAATCCTAAATAATGAGAAATGGGGGAATCTGTAAAGTAGTTATTTTGGATTCCTCATATTATAATGGAAAGCAGAATCGTAGCAGTATTCCAACTGGACAAAGAATCTAGATTGCCTGTGTATGGTGCAAAAAAAGTAGATGGTGATCAGTTAAAGTCAGAATATCTGAGTCCCATCAATTAAATATTAAAGTAATTTCTATGTGTATGTCTCTGGGATTTTGTAGCAGGGTAGACTGCTTTACTGACAATATTTAGTATTGTTTATATCTATTAAAAGACCAACTAGCCAATTATGGCTTGTTTGTATTACAGGGTTTTGTTTTA
>NW_015390912.1:5285-26804 GCF_001527695.2 Protobothrops mucrosquamatus | reverse complement strand
ATTCCAAGTGTGGCCTTACCAAGGCATTGTAAAGTGGTATTAACACTTCACGTGATCTTGATTCTATCCCTCTGTTAATGCAGCCTAGCACTGTGTTGGTTTTTTTGGCAGCTGCAGCACACTGCTGGCTCATATTTAGGAGATTGTTCACTAGGACTCCGAGGTCCCTCTCACAGTTACTAATATTGAGCAAGGTACCACCTATACTATACCTGTGCATTTGGTTTTTCTTGCCTAAATGTAGAACCTTGCTTTTTTCACCATTGAATTTCATTTTGTTAGATAGTGCCCAGTGTTCAAGTCTGTCCAGATCCTTCTGTATCTTAAGCCTGTCTTCTGGAGTGTTGGCTATTCCTGCCAGCTTGGTGTCGTCTGCAAATGTGATGATTTCCCCATCTATCCCCTCGTCCAAATCGTTGATGAAGATGTTGAAGAGCACTGGGCCCAGAACAGAGCCCTAGGGTACCCCACTACACATTTCCCTCCATGTAGATGCGGTTCCATTGAGGACCACTCGCTGAGTACGGCCAGTCAGCCAGCTACGGATCCATCTGGTGGTGATGCTGTCTACCCCACATTTTTCTATCTTGTCAAGTAGTAGGTTGTGATCTACTTTATCAAATGCCTTACTGAAGTCCAAGTAAATTATGTCCACAGCATTCCTCTGATCCACTAATTTTGTCACTTGTTCAAAGAATGCAATAAGATTTGTCTGGCAAGATTTGTCTAGCCCTGCCTTTCTCATGATGTGCTCTGCATATAAGTTAAATAGGTAGGGTGT
The DNA here is from genome assembly GCF_001527695.2 of Protobothrops mucrosquamatus. Taxonomy (NCBI): domain Eukaryota; kingdom Metazoa; phylum Chordata; class Lepidosauria; order Squamata; family Viperidae; genus Protobothrops; species Protobothrops mucrosquamatus. Next base: position 26,023 of record NW_015390912.1, on the reverse strand, counting down.
CGGACTCCTTTCCCAATTTTGAACCAATCAGTGGTTCCGTGTCCAGTTCTCACTGTTGCTTCTTGACCCGCATATAGGTTTCTCAAGAGACAAATGAGATGGTCTGTTACTCCCATCTCTTTAAGAACTTGCCACAATTTGTTGTGATCCACGCAAGCAAAAGCTTTAGCATAGTCAATGAAGCAGAAGTAGATGTTTTTCTGGAACTCCCTAGCTTTCTCCATGATCCAGCATATGTTGGCAATTTGATCTCTAGTTCCTCTGCCTCTTCGAAATTCTGCCTGTACTTCTGGAAGTTCTCAAACCACATACTGCTGGAGTCTAGCTTGTAGGATTCTAAGCATAACTTTGCTTGCATGTGAAATGAGTGCAATGGTGCGATAGTTTGAACATTCTTTGGCATTGCCTTTCTTTGGAATTGGAATGTAAACTGACCTTTTCCAATCCTGTGGCCACTGTTGGGTTTTCCAAATTTGCTGGCAAATTGAGTGTAGCACTTTTACTGCATCATCTTTTAAGATTTTGAATAGCTCAGCTGGAATACTGTCACCTCCACTAGCTTTGTTGTTGCTCCGCTTTCCTAAGGCCCATTTCACTTCATATTCTAGGATGTCTGGCTCGAGGTCAGTGACCACCCCATCGTGGTTATCTGGGATGTTAAGCTCGTTCTTGTATAGTTCTTCTGTGTAGTTTTGCCACCTCTTCTTAATCTCTTCTGCCTCTGTTAAGTCCCTGCTATTTTGGTCCTTTATCATGCCCATCTTTGCATGAAACGTTCCCTTCATATCTCCAATTTTCTTGAAGAGATCTCTAGTTCTCCCTATTCTATTGTTCTCTTCTATTTCTTTGCACTATTCATTTAAGAGGGCATTCTTATCTCTTCCAGCTATTCTCTGGAATGCTGCATTCAATTGGGTGTATCTTTCTCTTTCTCCCTTGCCTTTCACTTCCCTTCTTTTTTCAGCTATTTGCAAAGCTTCATCAGACAGCCATTTTGCTTTCTTGTATTTCTTTTTCTTTGGTATGGTTTTAGTTGCTACCTCTTGTACAATGTTGCGAACCTCCGTCCATAGTTCTTCAGGCACTCTGTCTATCAGATCTAATTCCTTAAATCTATTTGTCACCTCTACTCTATATTCATCAGGGATATGATTTAGTTCATACCTGAGTGGCCTAGTGTTTTTTCCTACTTTCTTCAATTTAAGCCTAAATTTTGCAACGAGAAGCTCATGATCTGAGTCACAGTCAGCTCCTGGTCTTGTTTTTACTGACTGTATAGAGCTTCTCCATCTTTGGCTGCAGAGCACATGGTCAATCTGATTTCTGTGTTGACCGTCTGGTGATGTCCATGTGTAGAGCCGTCTCTTGGGTTGTTGGAAAAGAGTGTTTGTTATGACCATCATATTCTCTTGACAAACTTCTATCAGCCTGTGCCCTGCTTCATTTTGTACTCCAAGGCCAAACTTGTCTGTTATTCCAGTTATCTTTTGGCTTCCTACTTTAGCATTCCAATCCCCCATGATGATAAGGACATCATTTTTTGGTGTTGATTCTATAAGGTGCTGTAGGGCTCCATAGAACAGGTCAATTTCATTCTCTTCAGCACCAGTGGTTGGGGCATAGACTTGGACTACTGTGATATTGAATGGTTTGCCTTGGATTCACACTGAGATCATTCTGTCATTTTGGGGATTGTATCCCAGTATTGCTTTTCCTACTCTTTTATTGACTATGAAGGCTACTCCATTTCTTCTGAGGGATTTTTGCCCGCAGTAATATACCTGATGGTCATCTGAATTAAATTCACCCATTCCTGTCCATTTTAGTTCGCTGATTCCTAAGATGTCAATGTTCAGTCTTGTCATCTCTTGTTTGACCAAGTCCAGTTTGCCTTGATTCATGGATCTTACATTCCAGGTTCCTATGGAGAAAAGATCTTTACAGCATCGGACTTTCCTTTCACCACCAGATGCATCCACAGCTGAGTGTCCTTTCGGCTTTGGCCCAGTTGCTTCACTCTTTTTGGCGCTACTAGTATTAGCCCTCTGCTCTTCCCCAGAAGCTCATAGCTTCATTGAGTTACGCAAGCCCCTTCGCCAAGACAAGGCAGTAATCCATGAAGGAGAATGATGGTTTACACATAACATCAGAGAGCTGCTACATCTGTATATTCGTCCTCTATGAGGCATACAGATAATGAAGTCTTTTCCTTGTCAAGCATCAGATAGAGGATCAAAGATTATAAATATATTTCCATAGTTATGGATGGACTAGAATTTGGTTCTCCTTGGCTCTATTTCAGCAATTAAATTACTTTCCATTAATGTGCATACAACTAACTTCTTTTAGGGAAAAAAACCTGAAAGGTGGATAGATTTTTCACAGTAATTTGCATTTAATATAAAATAATATTTGATATTATTTTTGATTATTTTAAATTTTGATAATATTTTGATTATTTTTGATTTTTCATACTTTTTAAACATATTTGAAGCATATCATAGTGTACTTGTGAATATGTTTGTAGCTATGGTTTGAAGATGCCCTACTCACTTTTTAGAGGGTATGTCTTCATGAGACAAACTTTATCTCATTGCCAATTTATCATAAGTCAGCTAAAATTAATCCTTAGGAGTTTGTTAAATTCAGTAGTGGTTAAGGTGTTGGGTTAGAAATCAAGAGACTGAGTTCTAGACATGGCCTTAGACATGAAACCCTCCGTCAGAAGGTTATTGTTGTAGGAAAATGGAAAACTATTATTATGTTCACTGCCTTGAATTGTATATGAAAAAAGAAAGGTGTGTGTGTGTGAGAGAGAGAGGGAGGGAGGGAGGGAGGGAGGGAGGGAGGGAGGGAGAAAGAAAGAAATCAGTATCACAGACCTGGTTTCTGCAGAACTATCTGCCTGTATAATATCCAACCTGCACTTTGCAAAAGTATCTTTCAGGCATTGCATGAAGTTTTATGACCACTGATCTTCTTAAAAAGTAGTGTGTTCAATAGTGTTTCAAAGACTGATAGGGAAGGGAGGGAGGAAGGACTCCCAGTCAGTTTAAAAGGGAAATAAACAGTGTAATTTTTGTGCAGGCATTTGGAAGCTGAGTTGAAATTGGCAAGGCTACTTGCCAATTTCCTCTTTTACATCAAGTAGTGTAACTTAATCTATAGGAGATGACCAGGCTGATCCTGAGGGAGAGGTCAAGTGCATCATCAGCCTTGAGACCCTTCACACCCATAAGAGATAGAAGTCCAGCCTACTTTGAATTAAGTTGACTTTTATTTGTTTTGACTGTTAGTAGATCAGATTATTGTCAGGCGTTAAGAAATTAGGAGCCAGAGCTGTTCAAATAAATACAGGTTTATTGCATGCTAACACTCTCTACAAGAATCTGAACTGTTAATGGTCAAAGCAAATTGGTGGTAGATAAGGGTCAATGGAAATCAAGATGGGCTGGACTTAGATCTCTTATGGGTGTGAAGGGACTCAAGGTTAATGATGCTCTTGACCCCTCCCTCAAGATCAGCCTGGTCATCTCCTATATAATTTGATCCTATAAATCAGTGTACAGTGCTAGTCTTATGGAAAATTAAACAAACTTTGTCCAAAAATTGACCAATTGACAGGTCAGTGGGGCTAAGAATGGTCTGAGATGGAATTGGAAGGACCTCTGTCAATGTGCTATATCTTGGTTCACCTTGCACTGTGAGAGAAAAGGAAGGAAAGAGTAGGTCCAAATTCTTTCTTGGATTCCACATTTGGTTGTAGTTATTAGTTGCAAAAGAAGCATAGCTGCCTTTGCTTTCTTCAGTTCAAGAAGCTTGGGACACTCTGAAAACTGAAATTATAAAAGCCCAGTCTAGCATAATACCACAGATGAAACCAACATAGTTGCTTAAAGATTTATCTGATAAACTAAAGGACAGTTTGAAGCTCTTTATTTTTATTTTGTTTTGTTCTGTTTGAAGTAAACTTGGACATACATAACTAAATATGCTCAAACTTTTGTGTTATTGTCTTTGTTATATTGTAATTTTGTTCTCATTCTAGAGATGGAGGAGAAATTCATTTGATCCAAATTTTTATGCAAATCTATTAAGGAACTATGTACCTCTCTCTGCAGTGTTTTTATGATATTAACAACTCAAAAAATACACAAAAATGAAAAAAAAGACAATGTTTGCATAGTTTGCATAGAAAATATACACAGCATTGATTTTCAGCAGGAAAAATACTTAAAATAATTGCATGAGTTGGAAGAAGTGCACAAAAAGAGATATTGAAGAAATGCACAAAAATGTACATTTTTTTGGTCCAAATGCATTTGGAAGAGGTAGTTTTTTTTATTGATGCAGCAAACGAATGAGACTGGAATCAATGGGAAATTGAGAAAATCAACTCTGACAAATTAATCCAGTGGTTCTCAACCTGTGGTCCACAGACCCTTGGGGGACGTCCATGACATTGTCACAGGGGGTCCATGAAGGCTTGATGCAGTCCAGTGCTTTAAAACTTCAGCTAAGCCTTGAATGTCTGTGGCCTTCAAGAATTTACCATGATCCATGGTGAAGAAAAGGCTGAGAACTACTGAATTAATCCATTCCTGAATCTCTTTTAGGTTGACATAGACAAAGATTTATTTTTTATGTGCTGTAGCTCTGACAAGAATCATATATGAGATGTGTTCAGTGGTGGGATTCAAATATGTGAGCAACCGGTTCTCTGTGTGGATGCCGCTTCCGAAAGTCCATTCTTGGCCTGGGCAACAAAAAATTAGCTACCGGTTCTGCCGAAGTGGTGCGAACCGGCTGAATCCCACCACTGCATGTGTTTGAATATTAGCAGCTCGGGTTGGTAGCTGGTTTGTTGGTTTGATCTCCGGGTTTGGTAATCAGGTTGCAAACATTTCATCTTCGTTTGGGGGGACATCGTCAGTGTGGTTTGAATTGTGTTCGGTTTGTTTGGAATGTTGCTTCCGGTATTTCAGTTGAAATAGCTCTCTCGCTCTCAGTGGGTGATAGGCGGGGTCGATGTCAATGTGTCTGTTCACTGATTGGTTGGGGAGAACCAGGCCTCGAGGAATTCTTTTTCTCTCCTTGATTTTGCTTGGGTTATAATTGTCGTCCCAGTTAGATCGAACTTGTGTCCTTCCGAGTCCTCATGGACAGACATGAGGGACAATGTCTTTTGATAGCCAGGGACTGCTCGTGCAGTCTGGTAGATAACTTTTTTCCTGTTTGGCCCACATAGTTCTTTTCATAGTTGTTGCACTGGACTTGGTATATGATGCCTGATCCAGTGCAACAACTGTGAAAAGAACTACATTATGTGGGCCAAATAGGAAAAAAGCTATCTACCAGACTGCATGAGCACTCCTTGGCTACCAAGAGACATGACCCAAAGTATTTCTGTTGAGACAATTTTTTCCTCTAGGAGTGCCTTATTTACAAAGCAAATTAATTTTCTATTTTCAAAATTGTTTCTAGATGTTCAACCCAAGGTCTGCTTTGAAAAGAATTTTTATTTACAGCACATGTAGTTCTCAATTTATGACCACAATTGAGCCTAAAATTGCCATTGCTAAGCAAGATAGTTGTTAAATGAGTTTTGTCCTATTTTACAATCTTTCTTGCCACAGTTATTAAGTGAATCACTGCAGTTGTTAAGTTAATAACATGGTTGTTAAGTGAATCTGGCTTCCCCATTAACTTTGCTTGTCAGGAGGTCGCAAAAGGTGATCACATTACCCTGGGACACTGCAACCATCATGAACATGAGCCAATTGCCCAGCTTTTGATTGTGTGACCATGGGTATACTGCAACACTTGTGTGTTCAGTGCCATTGTAACTTAGAAAAGTTGGATAAATGCTTGTAAATCAAGGATTACCTATATTCTTGAGCCTAATCTATTACATGTTCTCTCTCTCTCTCTCTCTCTCTCTCTCTCTCTGTGTGTGTGTGTGTGTGTATGTGTATGTGTATGTGTATGTGTGTGAGAGAGATGACTTTCTCATTGACGCTGTGCATTTACATTCTGATTATCACCAGACCTGTTGATTTCTGAATATTACAGATGCAGGAGTCGGTCTGTTAAATGATTTAACACTGCATACTTAAAATATATGTATGTTCTCTTTCTGAGGCTATTAAAAGCTTGGAGAATCATTTAGTGCCAAATTAACATCACATGCTTTTCTGCTAATGATAAAGGAAGTTCAGTTATATAATCTCTCTTTCACATGTGCTGCTGAGAAAATATATGGTGCTCTCTAAGTTTGGTTGTTTTCTTGCAGACATTTCATTACCTAACCAGGGAACATTATCAGTGCTAAAAGGGAATGTAGTTTGATCTGTTTTATACAGCTGGCTTTCCCTGTCAGTAATGGTGGAAATATTCTTAATAGTTTCTTGAGTAGATTGTTGTTTATTGTTTGATTGATCAAAGAATAAATAGCCTAATGTCAAGGGCTGAACATTTCCACTCTTCTTTGTCTTAGGTCTGCTTTGAGATCTGATATAACCTGTTGTCTTGAGGAGAGGGCTAAGTATACAGGGATTCAATAGTTTGTGATTGTGCATAGATGTGCACATATATCCATGTATTTTTTTCCTTAGAGGAAAGATGGAGCAGAATTAAAAGAGATAGTTTAAGTGTAACTGGGAGAAATTATAAGAATGGTAAGCATGCAAGTGGAAGATAAGTGAAAAGAAATTCTAATAGTTTGGAGGGATTTCATATCAAGTGGCAGTAGTAATATTGCTACATGCATTTAAAGTTACTGAATCATCTGCATCTATATGAATTGGACCATTTAATCAGGAACCATTTCCTGTTAAAATTTAACTGATAGAAAAAATAGGAGTAGGTAGAAGAGATGGAAGAAATGTTCTTCAATTTAGTAGACAAAAATAAAATAGGCAATCAAAATGCAGACATTTTTGAATCATTCTCAGAGCTGGAAAATAAGTGGCACATGAATACAGTTTGTCTAATTTGCTTCTTGGTGGACCATCTTGTAATATTCATGTTTTTAAGATTCTCAGATTAAAGCATTTTAACTGGATATAAATAGCATTTTACTTTTCACAAAAATCTAACATATCAATAATAAGAAAACAAAGCTTAGGGAGGACAGTGTAAAATCTATTCTTAAGCTGCTATGGACAACTTGTGGAGAACAAAAATCAGTATTTAAGGGTATGGATAAGGTTTGGTACTTTTACTTTAATTTTTTTATTACTACTTCATTCTATACTATTAGATCTAAAATTGTGGATGTTTGCAATCTGATTTTTAAAACTGTTTTTTTTCCTGTTTCTTTCTCCCTTTTCCTTCTTTGTCTAGTGGGAAGAAATTGGTGAGGTGGATGAAAATTATGCACCAATCCACACATATCAAGTATGTAGAGTGATGGAACAGAGTCAGAATAATTGGCTTTTGACAAGCTGGATCTCTAACAAAGGAGCCTCTCGGATATTCATTGAACTAAAATTTACCCTTAGAGACTGTAACAGCCTTCCAGGAGGTCTTGGAACTTGCAAAGAGACTTTTAATATGTACTATTTTGAATCTGATTATGAAGATGGGAGGAATGTGAAAGAAAATCAATACATCAAGATTGATACCATTGCAGCAGATGAGAGTTTTACAGAATTAGATCTTGGAGATAGAGTTATGAAGCTAAATACAGAGGTGAGAGATGTTGGACCTCTGACCAAAAAGGGATTTTACCTTGCTTTCCAGGATGTGGGGGCCTGCATTGCACTGGTATCTGTTTGGGTCTATTATAAAAAGTGCCCTCTGGTGATTCGAAACCTTGCCATCTTTCCTGACACCATCACTGGAGCGGATTCTTCACAGCTACTAGAAGTCTTAGGGTCATGCGTGAACAATTCAATGACTGATGAACCTCCAAGGATGCATTGCAGTGCTGAAGGGGAATGGCTGGTGCCAATTGGAAAATGCATGTGTAAGGCAGGATATGAGGAGAAGAACAACACCTGCCAGGGTAAGGATTTTATGCCAGAAATAGTTTTATTGATCTGTTTGGAAAATAAATATCAATGCTAATGTATGTATGTGTGTATGCATATGTGTACATACAAACACACACATACAGAATGAGAACATCTTACTAGTATAATGAAGGATGGCAGCCTAATTGTTTCTCACATAAATATGCTTTCTTACAATGCCATTGATTGCTACCTCTAACAAATGGGTGACTCAGCCCCACTTACGCAGCTTATAAAGCTATTATCTGCCACTTAGCTCATTAAACTGCATCTGGGAAGGATGGAGCAAAGTAATATTCCAGATTAAATTGTGCATGTGATGTCTATGCTCCCTTTCTTTTTTTGCTCAGTTTTGCTCCCTTTCTTACATGACTATAAAGGGTTTATAGTGGCCGATGTGGTCCTAAATCCGTAAAGAACCTATCGTCTATTTTTGAGTGGAGGCATTTTAATAATTGAGACACCATAGTACAAATGTAATGATGTAGACAATGTACATATATCTGCAAAACTGTCCTAACTTGTTTTATAATTCAGAATTATACATACTATGTCTAAAATAACTTCTAATCAATTTGCAAATATATATTCCAATTGGTACTATGTACTTTGTGTACATAGGATTAGCACTATGTATTGTGAAATATGTTCTAACTGCAAAATAGAGTATAGAAATGGATGAATGCAGTAAAATATAGATGTGACTTTTATAATTTGCAGGCAAGCAGCAGTATACCCCTTTAAAATCTTCCTGCCTTTACTGATGTGGTAGATATGCAGACATCAATATAAATTTAAAGACAGCTATTGTATCATGATATAAAAATTTAAATTTATGGACACTGGGCTTCAGACTTCTGTAACTTAATGTATTCTACTATCACCGAAGCGATCTCCAACTTTATTAACTCTGGATAAAAATATGGCCCAGAGTTGGATTATGAATTATTTATGGGTATCATCATGTTTATAATTGTAATTTTCACAGGATGAACAAATCTTTGTAGCCTTTGTATAATTAAGGGTTTAGGAACATTACATTATTTTCAAAATAGTATTTTATATAATGGCATGCAGGGCACGGCAAGGCAAGGCAAGGCAAGGCAAGCCAAGCTGTATTGTCATTTTTCACTATGAGCACATTGGCTCACATTAAAAATGATATCCAATCACTGTCCATTTTGAATACATAGCGGAAAAAGGCAACTTGAGAGTTCACAAGGTTGATGCTATCTGGAACAAAACTGTGCTTGAATCTGGATGTTCTGCTTCAGATACCACGAAGCCTCCTCCTTCACAGGTTGTGAAGAGGATGTGTAGCATCCCAGACAATACTGCAGACTTTGCTCAAGCATCACTTGCTATGTCCTGGGTAGAAGGAAATGAACTGCTAATAATCTTTTCTGCCATCCTCACCACTTTCTGCACTGCTTTCCTGCCTGAAGCAGTAATGCTTCCAAACCAGACAGTAATGCAATGTGACAGGATTGTCCCTCTGTAGAAAGTGGTAAGGATAGGGGAAGGAAGATGTGTTTTTCTCATGCAACACAGAAAATGCAGGTGTTGCTTTGCCTGCTTCACCAGTGTCTTGCTGTTGAGCGACCAAGCTAGTCTACTAGTTAGTTGCACACCCAGAAACTTGATGCTGCTAACTACCTCCACAGGGAAATTATTAATACACAAAAGTGTATGGTTGTGCCTGCTTTTTCTGAAATTGACAATAATCTCTTTAGTTTTTCCTATGTTTAAAACGAAGCTGTTACACCAGTTCACCAAACCCTCTACTTCCTTGTAGTAAGCACCCTTATTGTCATCTTCAATAAGGCGTACTACTGTTGTATCATCTGCATATGTCAAAATATGGTTGGTGGCAAACCTGGCCCAATAGTCATGGGTCAACAGGATGAACAACAGCTGAGGAGAACCTGTGCTCAAGAAAATGGTGTTAGAAATATTAGTCCTAATTCGCATATACTGGAGCCTGTCAATAAGGAAATCAATAATCCAGTTGCACAAAGGAGTGTTGAAGCCTAAAAGGGCCAGTTTGTCTACTAGATGCTGAGGAATGATTGTATTAAATGCCAAACTGAAGTCAATAAACAGCATTCACATATGAGTGTTTCTTTCCTATAAGTGCACCAAGCTCAAATGGAGAACAGAAGAAATAGCATCCTCTGGAGAGCAATATGGACAGTAGGCAAACTGAAGGGAGTCAAATGCTGGAGGGAGGCTGGATGAAATAGCATTATGATGCTTCATGTGTTAAACATTAAAAAGTTCATGAACATTCATATTGGGTTTTTTGCAGAAAAATCAATTTATTAATGGTGAATTATCTCCAAGTTGCTCTGTTACATGTAAATTATCTTCTGTAATTAAAAAAAAGAAAAGAAAGCTGATAAATGCCAGAAAAATTTGGGGAATTCATAGTCACAAATTGAGATTTATCAGCTACACCAAAAGAGATGATGAAGAGGATATAAAATATAAGCACTAACATTTTTACCAGGTTAGATTTTTTAAAATCTTTTTTAAATAAATAGTGTTGAAATTCTTGCTAATCCTCATGAAGATATGGCAGCAATTATAGTCTGTTTTGGCTAAAGCTGTTAAGTGATAGTGATGTGCTCAATCCATCATTTTGTTGGCAGTGCATTTGGAACAGGAAACTGGGCAAACTCTATGATTCAAGTCAGTACATGTGGCATGGAGCAAATCTCGTTATATGATTACCTCTATTTTTTAACAAAGCAGGTCATCATAGTACGGTTGCTTAATTAAGAGAAAAAATGTATTTGTGCTGGTTTTCCATCACAATCCACTTGTATTAGTATAACTTGTAAATCTATTTAAACTAGCAATGAACTGTTATTAATATAAGGAAGTACTAGTAATTATCGATATAATTTGTCTATTTTTAATAGAAATTAAATGTAGTTTCTATATTGGGGCCTGTGTTCTTCAACATCTTCATAAATGATCTAGATGAGGGGATAGAGGGGGAGCTCATGAAATTTTCAGACAACACCAAGCTGAGAGGAATTGCTAACACTCTGAAAGATAGACTCAAGATTTAGAAAGATCTTGACAGACTTGAGTATTGGGCCCTATCCAACAAGATGTAGTTCAGTGGTGAGAATAGTCAGGCCCTGAATGTAGACTAGAAAAACCAAATGCCCAGGTGTAGAATAGGCAATATCTGGCTCAACTATATAGTAGTTGAGTAGTAACTGCGTGAGGGACCTAGGTGTCCTGGTGGATCACCTCTTATATATGAGCCAGTAATATTCTGCAGCTGCCTAGAAAGCAACTGCCAAAAAAGCACACCTTGGCGACAGCAGCAGAGAGCATCAAGATCATGAGACATGATTGTACCACTTTATATTGAACTACTGAGGCTACACTTGGAATACTGCATCCAGTTCTGGTCACCGTAATACAAGCAGATGTTGAGACCCTAGAAAGGATGCAGAGAAAATCAACAAATATGATAAGGAGTCTGAAGGCTAAATTGTACAATAAAAGTTTGAGGGAATTATGTTTAGCCTAAAGAAGAGAACAATATTTAGCCTAAAGAAGAGAACAATTAGGGGTGACATGATAGCTGTCTTCCAGTATTTGAAGGGCTGTACAGAGAAGAGAGGGTTGACTTATTCATCAAAGCACCTGGATAAGGAGAAGAAGCAAGGGTGGAAGCTCGTTAAAGAGAAATCCAACCTAGAAGTAAGGAAAATTTCCTGACAGTGGGAACAGTTAATTCATGAACAGCTTTCCTTTTGAAGTTATGGGTGCTCATCACTGGAGGTTTTCAAGAAATGATTGGGCAGCCATTTGTCTGAGATAGTTTAGGGTCTTCTGTCTTCAGCAGGGGCTGGGCTATGAAGACTCTAAGATCCTTTTCAGCCTTATGATTCTACTCTACTCCATTCCACTCCAATCCACTCCACTCTATTCCCCATCCCGCATTCCCCATTCCTATTCTTGCCTATGCCTATGCCTATTCTATACTGTATTCTATATTCTCTACAGTAGTCCTCGACTTACGACCATAATTGAGCCCAAAATTTCTGTTGCTCAGCGAGACATTTGTTAAGTGAGTTTTGTCCCATTTTATGATTTTTCTTGCCACAGTTGTTAAGTGAATCACTGCGCTTGTAAATTAGTAATATGATTGTTAAGTGAATCTGGATTCCCCATTGACTTTGCTTGTCAGAAGGTTGCAAAAAGCTGATCATGGGACTCATAAATATCATAAATAAATAAAATAAAAAATAAGAGTCAATTGCCAAGCACCTGAATTTTGATCACATGACCATGGGGATGCTGTAATGGTTATACAGTAAATGTGAAAAATGATATAAGTCACTTTTTTCAGTGATGCTGTAACTTCGAACGGTCACTAAATGAACTATTGTAAGTTGAGAACTACCTGTATTCTCTCCCTCTCCCACTCTATCTCTCTCCCTATTCTAGACTTAACATTAGAATCAATTTCTTTGTAATCTAATTCCCTGATTATTGTTCTGTCTTCTGTAAGGACTTTGCATAATTCTTTTTTCCTTGCAAATTTCTCTTATCTAGGTTTAATATATACAGTGTCTTCACCTCCTTGCCCTAGTTTTCTTTTCTGCATATCATTTATTAGTTCCTTAGTGTAGTCTGAATAAGAAAGAATAAAGAGAGTTACTTGCCTTAATCTTGACATTTTGCTTCTATTGACGCAGCCTAGGATTGCATTCATTCTTTCTGCAATTGCCTCTCACTTTGGGTTCATATTCACTTTGTGATCACTAAGATCTTGAAATCTCTTTTGTAGGTTGGTTGGTTATTTATTTATTTATCAAACTTGTATCCTGTATCCTGTAATCACAGGAATATTCTTACATGGTAAGAATATGCAATGGAGTATGAAACGTTGACATAGGACAAATGAATCCTCCACACAGTGCATGGCATCAGACCCCAAAAGGCCTCTGGTAAAGCTCTGTCTTCGTCTATTTCTGGAAGATGGACGGTGTCAGAAATGGACAAATTTCCACATTGATGGAAGGATTTACAAATATCTACAATGAAATAATGAATGGTGAAGTTGATGGCATTGGTGGACATAGCAAAATTGACAATTTTGAGAAGAGAAAGGATTTTGACCAATTTTATATCTAGTTGAAAACTACTTTTGGATATTTTGCAATAAATTGAAAGAAATGTTGATTTTGGGATTTGATAATTGGCATTATATGATATAGAAATAATGTAGACAAATGTAAGCCTTAGAATAAGTAAGATGTATTTTTATTCAAAGAAGACCAGAAGCCATTCTTTTTTCTATTTTTCTTTTTCTTTTTGCACTTCTATCTTCTTTTTCTCTAAATTATTTTCTTTTTCTTAAACCTATCTTCAAAAACAAGAAAATATTCTGTTAACTACAACTTGGTCAGCTTGATGTTGATACTGAGCAAAATTCTAGCACAGATCATTAATGAGTTAGTTTACAAGCATTTAGAAAGCAATGCATTGCTTGGCATAAGCCAATATATATTTATCAAGGTTAAGTCATGCCAAAACACTCGATCTATGTTTTTGATCAATTGAGCAGTTTAGTTAACCATGAGAATGCAAGGAACATGGTGTATTTTATTTCAACAAAGCATTTCAAACAGATTCCCTTAAGATCCCATTGTAGAAGATAACAAAAAGTGAGCTGGATTCTGATATTATTAGATGAATGCAGAGCTTGTTGAACAATCATACTCAGTAAATATATAACAATGGTTCCTTGTCAAATTGGAATAGCAATAGCATTTAGAAAGTTTTCAATACTGTGTTTAGGAGGCTGGGGACAGGTGAGTCTTGGCCTGGGCTAGGCTTCCAACCCTGAGGGACCTCATGCTCCATTTAACGACTTGAATATTTGTTTAACAATTGCATTGTGGAGAGCAGGCTGGGGGGGGGCGATTGTTAAGTGAAACACTTAATTTAAGAACTGTTGCAACATGTGACCATAATAGGCAGGCACGTAGTCTCAAGCCTTGCTTAGCTTTATACAGTGCTTTTTTTTCTTAAAAAAAATAAGGTGCCGGAACTCACACACATCATACAACCCGCCTTGCCTACCCTACAAGGTTCCATCCAAAAAAGGTGCCGGAACTCCGTTCTGGGCGTTCTATGAGAAAAAAAGCCCTGGCTTTATATATATCAGTGGTGGCGAACCTATGGCACGTGTGCCAGAGGTGGCACTTGGAGCCCTCTCTGTGGGCACATGTTCCTTTGCCCCAGCCCCACCTCCCCCCGCGGCCCCCTCCTCACCAGCAGCCCCCCTGGAGGAGAGTCGCCCCCAGACACAGCCCGCATGGAGCAGCGCAGCCAAGGACATAGCCGGGCAGCAGGGACAAGACTCCGCCCTCATGCCCCATAGCGTGCAGATGATGCTGTGGGGTGTGGGCAGAGGGCGTGGCTGCCATGGCGCTGCAGGGCTGCCTGGACGATCTGCGGACCATGGAGGCGGTACATGCCCTGTGGGTGGGCGGGGCAGGGGGCAGGTGGGGGCGGAGCAGGCAGGGTGGGAGGCGGAGCGGGGACAGGGGAGCGGTTTTTGGGCACTCGGTCTCTAAAAGGTTCGCCATCACTGATATATATTGTACTTCCACTGTCTTAACAAGGCAGCTCTTGAATGTAAAATTAAACAGACCTGTTAAATCAATTATTGCAGTATATAAACTCTCAATTTATATACTTGAAAGATAATAATTGCTCACATTTCTTTCTTTTTTTAAAACAAATTTTATTGGTTTTTTAATTCTTAATACAAAGTGCTCGAGACACACCATGGTGCTGGGGTAATCAAAAATCCAAAAACAAAACATATGTAAGTAACTCAATCAATACATCAAATATTCCCTCTCTATTTCCCTAAAATAGCTTATATATTTAAAATAGTCTATTTCTAACAAATTTCTATTAATCCTAAACCTGTTTTAGAGCTTTATGCAATTACAAAACCATAATCAAATTTAATTTTAAATACACACATTATCAATTCAGATATCCCTTCCAAATATATCCTAATTCTTTAATTTCATCATAAATCTTGTTTATTCCTTCTTCCACTAATATCTCCCAGTTAAGATAAAATATTGATCTATCCTATACATATCTAATCCATCAATCAATCGATTTTTTTAAGCTAACAAAATAATATCAACCTTAAATCATTTGGGTCCCTTGGACAAGATTCTGATTTCATCCAATTAATTATCAAACCTAATATCATCCATATTATCAAACAAAACACATCACCTTATTAGAATCACATTCAATTAATTATTAATTCAATCCCGATCTAGAACATCTCTTCATTTTTCTTCATTCCATTATATAATAATTTTCATACAATAATCACCCATTTTTTCTTATTTCTACTCAAAAACTTAATCCTTAAATCAATCCATAGTTCTAAAATGCCTTATATCCAATATATATAATTTTAAATTTCTCTTTTTAGTCTTATTCTAGGCTTTTTTTTCTGCCAAGCAGGTTTCCACAACAATGCTTCCCTTTCAGCCGGTAGGTCTCTCTTTGTTGCTTGTGATGCCATTTGACGCAGTAATAAGCTTCCTTGGAGGAGTGGCGAAAGAAGCAATCTTCCAATATTAGCTACTAATACAATTCGAAAAAGCATTTTTTCTGTATCCCAAAATAACTGAAAATAGAGTGTAGTCTTTAAATTTTTTTTGTTCTCAATGCCTCTCTTCCCACATATACAGAAGCTGCTTTTTCCAAACGGGGAAATAATTTCAACCAAGTTTTTACAGGCAAAAAAAAAAACCAAGTAGGGGAAAGAGAGAGGCTAAAAGGGTCTCACCCGGATCCTCCGTGCTGGGTCTAATATCGCTTAGCTGTAATTGTGACCGGCTGGTGCAGCAGGATAATCGGCCATCTTGCAGGACGATCGTTACTCCGTCGGCCCTAAGGAAATAGCTGGAGCCGTGAGAGAAGCTGCCGCTCTCCCGCAGTCACCAGCAAGCCTCCTTCTCGGTGGTCGCCCCTCCAGGGCGACTTTCGACCCACTAGGGGGTCTACCGATGCAGAAAACCCAGCCAGACTGGAGACGAGTCCCCAGACGCGACCGGCGTCACCGCGTACCGGAATTTCTATGTCTATACCTCCACCATAGCTAGTGTTCATAGGAGCAAATTTACTATTCCACGATTCCTGTACTTTACTATGAGAAAACAAGTACAGTGGGGATGGAATGAAATTTGTTGCAAAAAAGGGATTAAGTATAATATTTAAACATTAGGTCTTTTATTCAGTTTCATACAAGGAACAAACTACTGCCTATTTTTATGGTTTGGGGATAGAGAGTGAAGCAAGGTACGGGGATGTGTTGAACTAAGAACAAAAGCTATAATACTGTAATAATCCAATCTCTATTGAACTGTAACAGTGATAATCCAATCTTCACTGCAGTGTGCTTGTGTGTTGTGCATCATTGTGTGTTGTGGATTTTGATTGTAATTTCATAGGTAGCAATTTAATTTGGGCATTCCATCTATGAAACAGAAACAGGCTTGGCTATCATATCTTTAAAAGATTCGAAACTTTAACCTATAAAAGTTTACATTATAACAAATATTATATTCTAGCTTTAAAACCCTTTATGACATGGGTCCAGGATATCTGCCTGTCCCATTTGCTCTGACAGAATAGATTTGTTGTGAACCCCATTGTCTAGAAGAAGAGCCTTTCTTGCCATGGCTCCCACCCTTTTGAGCCCCTTGAGGGAGACCTAAAGGAGTAATAGTAGTAGTAGTAGTAGTAGTAGTAGTAGTAGTCCTGGCTGCTGAGAGAGACTGACCACCACCCCATCACATGACCTGTCTGGTGAGAGAGACTGACCACCACCGCATCACGTGTCCCAGCCAAGCAGAGGTGCATAAGTGAGGGACCACAGTGGACTGGCAGCCAGCCCAAGAGGGCCAGGAGAACCTGGACTCCAGTGGCCCTTTTGGGGGTAGCGCTATACTATTTACAATAATTATTTATTTATTTAATAGATTGTTATCCTGCCTTTATTATTTTTATAATAATTCAAAGCGGTCAATATATCTAATAATCCTTCTTCTTCCCCCCGCCCCCACAATAACAACCCTGTGTGGTGGATTAGTCTGAGGGAGAGTGATTTGCTGAAGGTCACCAAGCTAGATGTTATGCCTGAAAAGGACTATAATTCACTGCTGATTTCTAAGTCAGCAACTTAATCAGTACTCCAAACCACTCCAATATTTTAATAAATATTGTTTTAAAAAACCCTTAATTCTTGAGACTAGTTGAAGTTTTGAAGTTTTATAGGAAAGATGCTACTTCAAAATATTTAGCAAAATTGATTGTTGCTCCTATAATGGAAGAAAATCAGTGGCCAGAAAAGGTAAAGTCATAACCTTATATTGTGTTTTAATGCTGTTTGGAACATATCCTGAAACAATCTATGATCTATTTGTTAGTACTCTGGTATGTGGGTGTAGGTCTCTGTGTGTCTGTGTATACACATATATTCATACAGATAAAAACATAAATTCTTTAAATCAATGCTTCCTAAACTTTTTCCTTTATTAACCCGCCCAAAAAAACTTATGAAAAATCCTTATTTAAATGTCCTTGTGGTGATTCAGTAATGGGTTTGTGTGTCATTGCCAAAAACAACCCCCCCACACTTTTACTCAATTTTGAGTATTTTATCCAAGTTTGGAAGACACTACTTTAAATGATTACATTTTAATTGAATTATAGTAATCTGAAGCCCAGAATCTACCCATGTTAGTAATAGAAGGAAGATTGCACCCTAAGGTATTGTACAAAAACAGGTCAAGTTAAAGGTTTAAAAGAGACTGTTTTAATTTGTTCTGCTGGGATTTAATTGCGTAGCTTGGAAAAACATTGATGGAAAAATGCTGTACATGGAAAGTACTGTATTTAGAAATAGTACCAACGGAAACTTTAGTTGTCATTAATACTTTGGATGCATTTTTCCTATCTAAATGGAAATGATGGGAAAAATAGTGTATTTTTTTAAATATCATGACCTGAAGTTCCTAATTACCTTTAATTATGTACTTTCCATAACATCCTTATCCAATTTGCTGCATTGTTGTCTGTTGCATTTCTACAGAAAAATACCTTACCTTCAGCAAAAGGAATAGAATGAATTGTGATTGTGGAGTTTAGCATTCTAAACTGCAATGTGGTGACATAGTGGTTAAAATGCATATTGCAGGCTAATTCTGCCGACTGCCAGCACTTCAGTTCTCACCAGCTCAATGTTGACTCTGTCTTTCATCCTTCGGAGATGGGTAAAATGAGGACCCAGGTTGTTGGGAGCTACTGTATGTGCTGATGTGTAAACCGCTTAGAGAGGACTGTAAAGCTCTGTGAAGTGATATATAAGTCTAAGTGCTATTGCTGTTCTAGGTCTAACACAACAAAGGCTCCCAAGAATCTTTTGCTCTGAATATAAAAAAATAGGTTTTAAATTATAGAGAGAAATGTGCCAATCATGTGTATTAAAAAAGGAACAAATTCTACACGCTTTGCTTATTATGATCTGATTTATGTATCTTCATAAAATAGGGCTTGACACATTTGAAGCAAAACCTGTTCATCAGATTAATTTGTTGAAAGATTAATTTTAGAAGGTTAAAATTGCCTAACTTGATTCTCTAAAAATGAGTGTGATTTTGTTTCCTGTTATCTGTTTTTCCTCCCATAGCTTTCTCTAACATAGGGGCTGGTGGCTCAGTAGCTTAATGATGGTGGAGATAGTCTTTTTTCTAGTGATTCGAGTCCTAACATTGCATGGCAGGGTGAGCTCCCATCACTTGTCTTAGCTTCTACCCACCTAGCAATTCGAAAGCATGTTTTATGTGAGTAGATAAAGAGACAGTATTTTGGTGGGGAGACATGTTGGTGCTCCATGCAGTCAGGTTCCTGCTGACTCTGAACCTTCCTAATTGCAATGCCACTTATGAGATGGCTTTGGAAAGGGAGGGGGGCTTGAACTGGTCTATACCCACATACTGCAAGGAGGTGAAATTGAAGAGTGGCTAACATCTGGCAAAATCTACCTAATAATGAAAGATCCAGGAAAAGAAGCAGTACCATGTGAAATTGGATGACCCACACAACAAGATTTGGGAAGAGCTGGGTTTGGTTGGCCCTTGAGGACTGTGAGGAAGCTTGGGAGGGGCTGGGCATGCAGAGGAGCTGAGGAAGGGTTGGGGCCAAAAAAGATATCTGCAGGCTGTGCTTTCTGACTTGCTTTTCCCTCTTCTAGAGTGCCCCTTCAATCCTGTATGGTTGGCACACCTGGAAGAGAGTATGGGAGCCCTAACAGCACTTTTGCCTTCCTTGGGGCAAAGGAGCAGTTCCAACCAGAGAGTTGTGCTGCGTCCCCTCCCCACCCCTGTGTTTAGGATCGCACAAGTGACACCTGGCCCTTTCAGCTCAGCCATCCCTGGCAAGGAAATGCATGGCTCCTGGAAAAGATGGGGTTTGGAGGGTTTGCAGGCTGCTGGAAGGGGCCAGAAGGCTAAAGCCATGGGCTGGAGAAGGCATGGCATGAAAGGTCTCAGTCGTGCACGGGGAGATGGTGCTCTTCTTGAGAAGAGCTAACCCTGCTGGGCTAGGAGGAACCTGGAGCCTGCAAGGAGAGGAGAAAGGCACTGCAAAAGTGTCCCTAGAGCCCCTGAGGTATGGAAGGACCTGCCAGTGCTAGTACGTGGCAGCTCCTCTGGGAAGGTTTCTAAGTCACTGCCTGGACTGGGTTTGAGCCATCCTCTGGGCAGCCATTAAATCACCAGAACGCCAATATTAGAGAGAAGTCTCCCCAAAAGCTGAATGTCTCTGTAATCTTAGGTGGTGTAGGCAGCCACAGTTGCTGCCCATGCTTTGGGCTAAAGGGTAACTGTTGAAGGGCCAATCTGTACCTAGCTAAGCCTCTGTCTGAATTCTGAACATCTGCAGAGGCGACAAGGTGAGGAGGGAAAAGAGATACTTTTATTGGGGCTTGCCCATTCCCCTCCACCCCAGTCTGCTCCCTTCTGTCTCCCAGTTTATGGGGCAGCTCGTGGGGTGGAGATACCTCTCAACCCACAAGAAAAGAGGGGGGAAGGCAGAGTGAGGAGAGGAAAGTAAGGAGCCCTGTCCCTAGAGCTCTTTGGATAGCTCAGAAGCTGGGCACAGAACATGGATTAAGCACCAGGGAGCTTTCTTCCTTCTCCCCTCCCTTTCTGCCTGGCTTATACACTTTTCTCTTTCCTTTGATTAAGTGGAAGGGAAGCGAAGTGAAAAGGAAGTTGTTTTTTACCCCCTTTTCCCCCACTCTGCCCTCCACCAGGGTAACTTTCCTGACACCACACAGATGCGCATCCACCCATCCACCCACTTCCCATTTAGAAACTTGGCACATGCTGGCACAGAATCAATGAGGACAATTAAAGCAATCATCACACCTCTTCTTAATTTAATAATTAATAATTTAATTTATATACCGCCCTTCTCCCGTAGGACTCAGGGCGGTGCACAGCATATTAAAACAGACAAACAAAATACATCAAAGAACAAAAAACCCCCATAAAACCAAATTAAAAGCCAAATATTCGAAGCTGTGTGTCAATTAAAATTTTCTTAAAATCATCCCTACCTAAAATCCTCCCTAGGTCAGGTCCG
>NW_015390912.1:0-4603 GCF_001527695.2 Protobothrops mucrosquamatus | reverse complement strand
CCCTGTTTTTACAAATGTATAATAGTAAAACTTTTTGGGAAATTATTAAACCTATAATTCTTTTGTGAGGATTTCCTGAATGCAAGAGAAATCTCTTTCAGACACTGTAGGGTATTAGCTGGATTAAAACTTTGAAACTTTACTTGAGTTTTAAATGTTTACCTGAGATCATAATTTTTTTGTGTGTTCATCAGGTCTTTTTCATTACTTTGTGGTGTTGGATACAAGCTAGGACTATCCTATATTTATTCTATTGAATGATTAAAGAATGCTTATGGAAAGATAATATTTTAGGGAGATTTCTGTCAGTAAATTATAACTTTTCTATGCTTTCATCCCACTTGAGTATGAGGGCTTGTCTGTTCCACTTTTTTTAAAGATAGTTTTTATCCTGCCTTTATTATTATTTTTTAAATAACTCAACTTGGTGAACTTACCTAATACTCCTTTTTCTTCCTTCCTGTGAGGTGAAAGAGAGATACTGGCCCAAAGTCACCCAACTGACCTTTCATGCCTAAGTTGGAATCAGTTTTCCGATTTCTACTCTGGTGCCACTTGACTAAACGGAGATTTTTCTTGTATGTTTGGCTTTGTTTCTGTTGTTGTTCTTGTTGTTGTTGTTGACATAGCTTAATAATTGTAAACTCTTGCTTAGCCAATATCTTTGTACCTATAGAATTAATGCAGAAAGTAATCTCAAAACTTTATAGCTATAATTATATAGTTATAGTTAGTATAACTTTTGTAATATTCTCTTTGTTTACATTTTTATTAGTTAGGAAAATATAAAGTACAAAGAAAAATGAGAATAAATGGAAAGTAAGGGAGAAAAAAGGAAAAAAGAAATGTAAGGGAAAGGGGAGAAAAGAAAGAAAAGAATCATAGAATCATAGAATTCTTTATTGGCTAAGTGTGGTTGGACACAAAAAGAATTTGTCTCCGGTGCATAAGCTCACAGGGTATATAAACAGCAAGTAAAAGATCATAGATCAGCAAATAATAGATCATAGATCATAATAAAAATAACTGATAAATTATAAGAAAACAATAGGAGAAGATAAAAGGGAAGATGAGAGGATGAGGGGAAAAAATGAGAAATGAGACAATGCTGTGGGAATTAAGTGTTCAGCAGAATGATGGCACAGGGAGGGGGGACTATCTTTGTATGTAATAGTTTTGGCGTGCAAAGCCCTATAGCAGTGCCCTGAGGGGAGACGTTAAAATAGATTATATCCAGGATGTGAGAGGTCTGTAGATATTTTCTCAGCCCTCTTTCTGGTTTCTGCAGTATACAGTTCCTCAGGCTGGTTGCAATTGTTTTTTCAGCAGTCCTAACTATCCATTGAAGTTTGTACCTGTCCTGTTTGGTTGCAGTGCCAGACCAGACAGTTATAGAGGTAAAAATGACAGAGTCAATAATTCCTCTGTAGCAGGGGTCTCCAACCTGTGGGTCGCGGCTG
Source organism: Protobothrops mucrosquamatus (assembly GCF_001527695.2). Lineage (NCBI taxonomy): Eukaryota > Metazoa > Chordata > Lepidosauria > Squamata > Viperidae > Protobothrops > Protobothrops mucrosquamatus. Next base: position 3,143 of record NW_015390912.1, on the reverse strand, counting down.
TGGCCACCCCCCATTTGTGCTAGCGCTGCGGATGCAGGGCATGAAAGGACGCTGCACCACACAGTGCAAAAATGGGCTGCCATTGTGCTGCAGTGTGCGAAAAAGGGATGCCGCTGCACCATGGGGAGCAAAAACAGGACATGTTCCATCCCCCAAAATCTTCTTCCTTGTCATCACGTGCATCTTGCAAGCTTAAAGGGTAAAGGGTCTTTTGCAATTTCATTGTTATGAGTAGGTCTTGCAGTATTTTATTTTTGTACGATAGTTTATATTTCCCTTCTTTCATCTCTTCCATCTGTAGGTCCATTTTCTCTGCTTCATCTTCCAACCTCTGGTTTATTTGTTCATAACTTGTAGTCGTTGTCTGGTAGCTTTTTAGTTGTAGATTTAATTTGGAGATTTGCTCATGTATATTATCTAGATTATTTTTAGTCTCATTGTGGTTTCTTTTTATGTCCTCTTTGTATGCAACAATTGTTTGGTGAATTAGTTGTAGTATAGAGTGTATTTTCTTCTGAAATATATTTGTTTTTTCTTGAGGCATCATTCCTGGGGATCCTCTAATATCACCAGTCTCAGTAAGAGTAAAACAAAAGTTTCTTCTAGCTTTCTGGTCTTTATATGCAGCCTTTATAATCCAATAGATTTTAGAATACAGGTCCAGTCCCAAAAGCAATATTTTATAGTGATCCTTTGTCTCAGGCATCCAAAAATTGTCAGTCAAGCAAGGTTATAATCCACAATGTTCAAAGTGTTCAAACTCCCTGAAAACAGCTCAAAAATCTCTCCCAGCCAGACATAATCAAAGGTCGTTTTTCTCTCTCTTCCACTAGCTCTTGAGATTAAAAGTCCAAGCTCAATGGGTGTTTATCATCCAACAAGGTCAGGATGATAAGTATGCCAAAATATTTTCCTTTATTGCCAGCTGTTCTCCCTTAGGCTAGGAATCACCAAGCAGGCAGGCAGCTAGTTATAGTGCTATACTCAGATCCACCACTAGATGTCATTCAGAATCCATTTTCCACTCTTAAAACAAAGGATTGATTTCTTATGTTTCACCTCAGTGTTTTTTTTCTTTTTTCTTTTCATAGAGAAAATTGTAACAATTATTTCAGTTCTCAAATTTCAAAACTGTAGCTTTATGTTACTTCCACTTCAATATTGTATATTTCTGTTCCCATAGAAATTAAAATGCTGCTTCCATTCACATTCGGAGGTTTTTAACTTCTTGGGAGCCTTTCCCAGGAAATTCAGTTGTAAAATAGTAAAGAAAGGATCAATATTCTCACCCAGTTCCAAACATGCTGTTTATGATATGTTAATTGGTGCTTTTCTTCTTCGGTTGTCAGCAGCTAATGGCTGGCCATAGGAATGTAGCCAGTCTTTCCCCTGCCGGTTTGGAGGGCTTTTCTCAGATAGAACGAAAAAACCACCATCTCTCTGTGATCAATGAGACACCCCTCCTTCTTCATTGCTTCTTTGGGGCAACTTTAGGCCCTTTTTAGGGCCACCAGCAGGGTGAAATAGGGCGCGGAAGGCAGAGTCCTGCCTTCCTGCATCCATCTTGCCGCAATGCAAAACCAGAAGTCAGGAAGTGATCTTGGTTCTATTGAATTAACTTTATACAACACTCACGTAAGCTTTACAAAAAGAGTAAACAGAGCTAAATTCCCGGGTGTTGCAAGAAACAGCTGTTAGGAATGATAGTTGATAAGTGTGTGCATATATATATTGCATTTTGGCAGATTCCTTGTTCTAATGCCAGACTTTTCTTTAGCAGCAGATTGATATTTTGTATGGCGACAGTCAGTTCTTACATTTCTTTTGCTTGGACATATTTTTTCTCTCATTGTGTTGACAAGGCATCACTCAAAATTTTTCATCTTGAAAATATGGAATGAAACAGCTTCTATTTTCTTTTTGACAGCCCTCAGATCTTAAATATAGTCAGTAAATAGCAATCATTTCATGATTGTGATCAGCTATTAAGAAGATAAGTATAATATTGAAAGAGTTAAAGTAAGTAATAATATTGAAAAAGTCACAAGAGTGATTCTGGTAGAAGGATATAAATTGTTCAAAAAACCCCACAGACCTAACAAAAGAGGAGGTGGAATTGCATTACTATGTTTCCCTGAAAATAAGATCCACCCTGAAAATAAGCCCTAGCCTGATTTTGGGGGGTGGGCCTAATATAAATCCTACCCCAAAAATAAGCCTGGGGGTGGGGATGGTCAACACAAGTAGCAGCAAGCGTGCAGGGGGCAGTGGTGTCTGCCAGCAGCCGCAGCCTGCTGGTCCCTTGGACAGCACAGGTAAGTCCAGCGCAGAGGCGAGGGGGAGGCAGGCAACACAGACGTGCCATACACTTTTCTCCCAGTGGGAGACTGGAAGCTTCATCTGTTTGCAAATGGGGTGGTTGGAAACCGAGGGATTCGCTCCATTTTCAACCGCCCCATTTGCAAGCAGACGAACCTTCCAGTCTCCCTCTGGGAGAAAAGTGTTTGGCTGCCTATGGGGTGCTTGGAAACCAAGCAATTCGCTCAGTTTCCAAGCACCCCATAGGTCCTCAAACACTTTTCGCCTGGATGGAGAAATGACAGACTGGAAGCTTCATCTGCTTGCAAATGGAGTGGTTGGAAATGGAGCAAATCCCTTGGTTTCCAACTGCCCCATTTTCAAGCAGATGAAGCTTCCAGTCTCCCTCTGGGCAAAAAGAGTTTGGGTGCCTATGGGGCCCTTGGGACAGTCCCACCTCCTCCATCACCTACCTTGCCTCGTGGCGGCATGGCGCAGTGGGCTACATGGCCTCCTGCTGTGAGCAGCCACGCAGGCTTCTGCTGGATGGGGCTGTCAGTGCCTCCGCTTCAAGGCAAGGCAGGTGTTGGGGAAAAAATAAGACATCCCGCAAAAGTAAGACCTATTGCCTATTGCAAAATATATGTATATAAGAACAAGTCTTATTTTAGGAGAAACACAGTATATGTAAGAGATCACCATATCTCTGCAGAAATTCATAAAACCAAGATTGAAAGCCACCTAAAATGTACATGGGTTAATATAAAAAGAAAAAAAATGAAATTGCCATAGGTGTATACTACAGGCCACCCAACCAAGCAGAAGAAATAAATGAACTTTTCCCA
>NW_015390911.1:0-31628 GCF_001527695.2 Protobothrops mucrosquamatus | reverse complement strand
CACTATTGCTGTTTGGGTGAGCCTCACGGCTTCTTTTGCCCCAGGCTGAAGAATTTTGGACTTGGGCCCTGAGATCTTTCAGTAGAGTCCCCCAAAATTTTGCAATGTGGGGAACTGCAAAATGGCCACATGAGATATGTACTGAGGATGTATTGATAAACGTTTGGATTGTTTTCTTATTGCTTGAGGCCTGGAGTAACCTACAGTAATACAGTGGAGGAGGAGGAGGAGGAGGAGGAATTGCTGATCCACTGAAATCAACACCAGAACCCACCTTGACTTCAGGAGGGACAGAATTCCATCTCAGTCATGAAAACCGTTGAAATCTTTCCTAGATAAGGTCTGACCGAATAAACATCACCTGGAAATAATTAGCTAGGTTAACCCCCATTTATTTTTCATTGCAATCCCAGCCCTGTTTTTCTCTATGGATGTCCCCTCCCCCCCCCACAGCCATGAACATTGAAATATGTAACTGCAATTAATGTTTACTGTATGGCCCTTTGATCTCTCCTCCTCCTCCTCCATTGTGGGTTTTGTGTTTTGCTTCCCTCGAGGCAAAAGGCAGGCTATAAAATGTAGTTACAGTTTAACTTCTTTAACCTGGATTGCCTTGTCAGAAGCAAGTCACACGGCTGAAGGAAAGCATGCTTAACTCACAAGGGTTCCACTAGCCCAGCATACAAAGCATGCTTATATTTATCCATGAATTAACAAACAATCCCATTAATAATAAGTTAATAAATCAACGAGTTGGAGAAACTGAAACATATCTGCATTTTTTTAAAGAGCATCTATGATGGCTTGGCTTGGCTGTTTCTTGTTTCAGACAATTGGGTGGTATTCAAAATTGATTGATTGATTGATAGATGATGTGGCCTCAAGCCAGTCAACTCCCAGGGAGCATGTAGATAGGAATTTCAACAGGAGAATCTGCCCCCAACCTGGTTCTTTTAGATATGCCAATGGTGCACCTATCTCCATTGTGATGGCATTCATCCACCTTGCTGCTGGTCACCCTTTTTTTTCCACTTTCCTTCCACCTTTCCTAGCATTATGAACTTCTCCATAGAGTTAGGTCTTCACAAGATGTGTCCAAAGTAGCATAATTAGAGCCTGGTCACTTGCATCTTGAATGAGAACTCTAGGTTGATTAGTTTCATGATGAACTTGTATAATGCTGTCCATGGTATTCTCAGGACTCTTCTCCAATAACAGAGGGTCAAAAGCATCAATACTCTTTCTCTCCTGCTTCTTCAAAGTCCAATAGTCAAAACAACCATGGTTAAATAAATTTGGCTTAGCACAACATGGGTACCAGGTCTTGTTTAAATAAGCTCTGTTCAAGAATGGCACGGCAGCGGTCTTGCGAGCTCACCACACAAAACAAAGAAAGCCTCTTGAAAGATTATGGAGACATACCTGCCAATTCACCAGCTTTTAATCCTAGGAAATTTAGTTTGTATCAGGCCCAAAGGACCAAGAACGACATGAGGGGTTACTTCTGAATAGTTCCTTTATTGTTGTCTACAAACAGAATCTTGCCAGATTAAAGCAATTTTCTTGCATAACTATAGATATACTCTGTGAATTACTAGGGAGGGTCCAACCTTGCTCTCATCCACCAGACGTTCCAAGCTCTGCTTTTGTTCTGTGGAAACAGTCCCCTCCTTCCTGTGACTCTGGACTAAATTCCACCACGCTTTGTAAGTTGTTGAAACTTTTTTTGAATCCTTAGGAACATGGTGTCAGAAGTAAGTCTTCATCCTGGTTCATCCAAGCCGGGAATATTATCATTATTATTATTATTATTATTATTATTATTAAATAAGCAACATGGCGACTGCTTTGGGAAGATGGTTACAGTTTATTGCAGAAGCAGAAAGATGGTTCTTCAGGAAAGAGCAGAAGAGAGAAGAAGAGACTGAGCACATGGCCAGTAGCATTTTATACCCTCTCTAGCTTTTTGTTTGGAAGTCTTCCTGTTCCTGTGGCATGAACTTTGAGGCTATTTCCTGTGTCATATATCCTGACCTGAGCCCAGGTGTGCCTCTCTGGTATTACTTGATGGTAATGGTTAGTCATATTATGTCCCAAAAGTCATCTGCTTCCCTGGGGATGGGGCTAATGACTCTTAAGAGGTTCTTTGTCTTCTTGAGTTCCTGGCTCCAACCTTCCTGATGGTCTTACATCTGCATTTCTATAGGGCTGGATCCTGCTTGGGGCAAAGAGATGATGCCAGGTTTGGTTTTTGGTTTTAAAAATCCTTTTTGAGGAAAAATATTTTTTCCTGCCTTTTTAATATTTCCTTCTCTGGGGCTCTGACTTCCCACAATGGTAACCGCACGAAAAAGTAGAATTCTCAAATCTCATTTCAAGAGAACAATGAAAGAAACAGTGAAAGTAAAGATCTAATCTCCTAACCAACCTCAGCTTCTGCTGCTTCAAGGATACATCCATGTAGTTTTCTTGGAAGTGGTTCTTCAAGTCCTTATTTCTGGATTTTTTTTTCCCAACATTGCATTATGGCCTGTTTATTTCTGGGATTTCTGCTAGTCTCCCATCCACGTCTTCTGCCTACTTAAGGTTTTGGAAATCAGCTGTGACTGGTTAGGTCTCAGAGCATGGTGAACGTCGAAAGTCCTATAGTTATCCCTCGTCTTTCTTTTAAGTTCGAGCAGCCATTGAGTGGCTTTGATGTTTGACTTGGACCAAAATGATCGGCCAGCAAACTTCAGATTTTTATAAAATAACACCATTGGAGTTTATTCTGGCCGCTTCTGGACTTTAGTACCCAGTTTATTTGGATAGCTAGTCATTTCTTCCTGGACCCTTTGCACAGATAGAGCTTTTCATTTGCTTTTAAAAAGAGGAGTGCTATATTGCTATATTTTGCAAATATAGGGCAATAGCATTATTAGCTATTAAACTAGCATTAAATTAATCGTACTGTTTGCAAAAAAAAAGGAAAGGAGAAATTTTCTGACAGTGAGAACAATCAACCAATGGAAGAGACAGCCTTCAGATGTTGTTGATGCTTCATCACTGGAGGCTTTCAAGAAGAGACTGTCAAAAGTGACAGGGACTCCTGCTTGGGAAGGGGTTGGACTAGATAACGTACAAGGTCCCTTCCAACTATTCTATTCTATTCTATTCTATTCTATTCTATTCTATTCTATTCTATTCTTCCTCAAGGGAAAAAAAACAGTCCGATTGCCTTTTGAAAAAGCATTTTGGAGACAGCTATGACCCAGATGACTGAGAATCTCCACAGACATCAGATGAAGGAGTACATCTTTAAATTTGCTGGATAAAGATAGGCTGCGTTTTCTGTCCTGGAAACGGTTGCGTCTTTCAACTGTCACTTTTGGTTTCCTGTTGGACAAAAGCAGAAATAGAATTACACACACACACACACATACATACATACAATGCACGCCCACAGAATTTGCAACCAAAATCTGCAGATTAGACCACTGAGTCATGTCCTCTTCTGGAATATCCCATTTTTATTCCATTACTCCAGTTTCTCCACTGGCCTCTCTCCTGTGTGCAGCCAATATTTTGTGGACACTAAAAAAAATATTTTAAACTTCCAGTTTTCCTTTTATCTGATCCATCTGTCCTTTTACTCTGCAAATAATATTGTTGGTCTGTAGCTCTTTTCAGACTTCATAAAGATCAGTGTTAAGACAGAATTAATTAGAACTACACAGAAACACCCTTTGCAAATAAGTCAACCAAGGCTGGGGTTTTTTAAAAAAAAAAAACTTCACACAAAAATTTCTCTATTCTTTTTCTAGTTTTGTGTACATAAACTATTGTATAAAATTGCAGATATTTGGTTGATGTTTCTTCAAAGACATGCTTGCATGATTGGAATTCTGTCCATAATATACTATTTTTGCAACATCATTCCTTGATCTATAAACCACTTCGGGACAGACTTTTTCACTATTATAGAGTTTTAATTATTATTGGCAAACTGCAGGGTAGAATTTGGGAAACGTGCAAAGTTCAAACACTTTTCAACATTTTGCTTTGCATTGGTTTCAAAACTCCAAATTAGACAAGGTTGAATTTAAATTCAAACAAAGCAATCTCCTCATTCTCCTTTTTTGGATCGATGACTTGATTGATTGATTGATTGCCATACAGATGGTCCTCAATATATGATCATAAGAGCCTACCCATTATGGTGTATATCGTAGCAATTGTAAAGTGGGTCAGTCACACGAATGACCCAATTTTATGACCTTTTGTTGCAGTCATTAAGCAAATATTCTAGTTGTAAAGCAAACACCATGGTCACTAAGCAAACCAATGGTTTTGCTGAAAAACAAAAGTGCCCCCCCTTTTTTTTTAAGCAAAACCACGTGATTGCAAGATGCTGCAAACAGCCATCATGCAGCCGCTTTCTCCTCCGCCCGAAGCTTAGTCATGTGAACACAGCAGGTGCCCGACTGTCAGAACTTTGTACCCAGGTCACAGGTCCCCTTTTTTCCTTTCAGTTGTAACTTTGAACAGTCGTAATTCAAGGGCAATTCTGTTTCTTTGGAAGCAGCCCATTACAAGACATGCGTAATAAGTTGATTTCTATTTATTTTCAGTTATTTCTCTCGACTTGGAGAACTCGTCTGTCCTTTATCATTTCTCCAGCCAACTAATCCTTATTTATTTATTTATTTTGCTCTTTTCTGCCCTCTTTCCAGAGACCATCTTTTTTTATAATATGGTGACCAAAACCGGATGCAGTATTCTAAGTGTGGTCTTATGAAAATTTTATAAAGCAGTACTAATATTTCACAAAACATCCCAAACAAGGGTCTGTGGGAAGAGCTTTTTTTTTTTCCCCTTTGGGTGACCCCCACGGACAAATTGCATTGATTTTCCTGTCTGACCAGATTTATTCTTTACAGTGAGTTAAAATGTTGTTTATTTAATTTATTCACTAATATAAATATTTGCAATCAGCTTTTTGGTTTTCAAGAGTCCATTGCTCCCTAAGAAGCCTGTGAACTATGTAAACAACTGGAAAGATCTACACAGTGAATGGTTTAAAAATAGATAAGCATGATTTCAGACGAGTTCGTATGGGATACTTGGTGCTCGTGGCTTTGGAGCGTGAGGGAGAAAGACGGGAAAAAGGTGTCCAAAAATTTAAGTAACAGAACTGATAGCAAAGTTGGGTGGATGATTCACAAACTAAACTAACTTTCGTTGGCTTAACATGTCCTATAAATCTAAGTGTGTGCTTTATATAAGGGCTTTTCAACCAGTGGTACGGGTACCACCTGTGGTACATTGGCACCTGGCAGGTGGTACGCGACCATCCTAGAAAAGTGGTAGCGAGGGAAGGGAATGAACTGAACCGGTGGCAGCACCGCACAAGCCTGGGCGAGAGATGGCTGGAGCTGCAGGGCTGTCAGGGCTCAGCGGAAGCACCAGGATCAGTGCCAGGCTCCAGTTGGAACTCGGCGCTGATCCTGGCGCTTCTGCTGAGCCCAGAAGAAGCGCTGATCAGCTGGAAAGCAGCACTGATCCTGGCACTTCTGCTGAGCCCAGAAGAAGCGCCAATCAGCTGGAATGTTGCAGCATCTCCAGGGTCTTGTGATTTACATTCAGATGCTTGGCAACTGATTCATATTTATGACGGTCAGAGTGTCCCAGGGTCATGTGAAGTGAGCAAAACCTGCTGCAACCACCCAGCAGACGGGGCGAATAAAAACCAAACACCCCCTCACCCTGCCCCCGCTGCCAATCCTCAACAGAAACGCTCACAACAATGAAAACCTCGGACAGGAGGAAGAGTGCCATTGTAACTTCGAACAGTCACTAAGCGAACTGTTGTAAGTCGAGGACTGCCTGTACTTCATCACTTTTTTCCTTTTTTTTTTTTTTGGTCATCAAGTTTTTGACACCTTGCTAGGCGACTGGTGGTACTCGGATGTTGCCATATCCTAAAAGTGGTACAATGGGTGAAAAAGTTGAAAAGCCTTGCTTTATATTATAGTTTATTGTCTAGTGCTCCATCATTTGAGGCTTTTAAGACGAGACTGGACATCTACAATGAAGAAAATTTATATTAAATGTTCTATAGATGGCATTTACCACCTGCAAGACTAGCAAAAATGTTTAAAAATGTGTCTAGCAATTGTTGGAAATGCAGACAAAATCCAGGCACGTATTATCATCTTTGGTGGACATGCCCTAAAGCAGGAGTAGGCAACTTCAGCTCTTTTATGACTCATGGACTTCAACTCCCAGAATTCCTGAGTCAGCATTTTTTGGTCAAAAATACATAGGTGGCTAGAAAAGATGATAGGAGCACATGTAGACGATAAACCGGAATTATTTCTTTTAGGTATAATCTCAGAAAAATATGATAAAAAACGTGTATACTTAATATTACATATATTAACAGCAGCGAGAATTACATTTGCTCAATACTGGAAAAATGAAGAAATACCATCTGAAGAAGACATAATGAAGAATATTTTGGACTGTGCAGAAATGGATAGGCTCACATTGAAAATGAAGGGGAAGCAAGATTCAGAATACTTTCAAACATGGGATAATTTTTATAAATGGTTAGAAAAATGGAATAAAAGATAGGAATGGAAATTGTACTACTATTAATGTCAAACTTATAAACCCAGACAACGTGTTGCTTACTAAATACTAAAGATTGTTACTGTAAAAAAAAATATTATATTATATATATATATATATATATATATATATATATATATATATATATATATAAGACGAGACTGGACAGCCACTTGTCTGGAATGGTATAGGGCAGGGGCAGGCAACCTTGGCTCTTTTATGACTCCTGGACTTCAACTCCCAGAATTCCTGAGCCAGCCATGCTGAGGGGAAAGGGAGAGGTTTCCAAGCTGAGCCATGCTGGCTCAGGAATTCTGGGAGTTGAAGTCCACAAGTTATAAAAGAGCCAAGGTTGCCTACCCCTGGTATAGGGTCTCCTGCTTGAGCAGAACGTTGGACTAGAAGATCTCCAAGGTCCCTTCCAACTCTTGTTCTGTGCTAGTTGGGTAATGAAAACAACCAAGATCAGAGAATGCCAAGGACCCCACAAAACATGGTAAGCCGTCATTAAACAGCCAAATGTCGGTTTAATTCCCTAGTGAACTCACCCTCTGGAGCCTTTTTTTCTGAGTGTGGACCTGAAACTTGCCATTACAACAGACGTCGGTTTCCACCACACTTGAAAATTACCTGGACCTGAACTGATAATGTGTATATTTGAAGTTAAATTTGATTATGGTTTTGTAATTGCATCACGATTTAAAACAGGTTTAGGATTAATAGAAATTTAAGGTAGAAATAGTTTAAATAGTTTAAATATATAAGCTATTTGAGGGAAATAAAGAGGGAATATATGGTGCATTGATTGAATTACTTATGTATGTTTTGTTTTTGGATTTTTATTTACCCCAGCCCCACGGTGTGTCTTGAGCACTTTGTATTAATTAAAAAAACCAATAAAATTTGTTTAAAAAAAAAATTACCTGGACCGTAAATGATACTCCCAAACTGAGTCCATGCCTGCAGTCATAACAACAAGTTTTATATATGTCTGGATTTTTTTTTGTCAGGTGCATGTTTCATTCCTTAATGGCCTTCTTCAGAGGTATTTCCCAGCCCAAGAAGACATAAATAAAATACAGTCTCTGCATTAGGGGCTAAGATGCACCTCCTCAATGTCTCAGCTTTGAGTTATTTCTTCAGCTGGTCCCTTTACGCCTTTCTGCTAGGAATCACGAGTGAGTCACTGGGGCTGGCAAGTCCTAACTTTGCTGTCTATAACACAGACATTCCTTTAAAGCTGAGGCAATTCGGTGCAATTGCTGTGAAAATCCCGTATAATGAGATGATGACTCAAAATCCCATGACTGCTTTTGAAATTGCAAAAGGTATGAACTAGTGTGACCTGAGCATGGTGTAGAAAAGTCAAAAGCTTTTCTGCGCATACGGGGGGGGGGGTTTTGCATGGGACAAAAAGTTGAGCTTAGTTCTGACAGGTGGTCCTCGACTTAACGACCGCCATTGAGCCCAAAACTTCCATTGCTAGGCAAGAGAGTTGTTAAGTCGGTTTTGCCCCATTTTACGATTTTTCTAGCTGTTGTTAACTTTTCCTATACAAGGACTCCTTGACTTGAAACCGTTTGTTTAGTGACCTGAGGTTTCGCTATTAAATGCCCACTCTGCCAATTTCAAACCCTTCATTAGAAATAGTTTCCAGATATCCTTCTCTACACCTCCTGTGTGAAAAACGTGTATTTACGATGAACTTTTGAATTCTTTTTTTTTCTTTTTTACTCAACCCCAACTGGAGTGTTAAACTGTGTGGTTTGGCTTGCTGCCAGATGAGGTTGTGGGTTAAATGGGCTTGTAAGTGGGAATATCTTTTCCATAACCTCTAAGATTGCCTTGGGTTTTGTTGACTGATCCAAGCTATTCGAAAAGAAATCTATGTTAAGTCTGTCAAGCACAAAACAGGATGTAAAAGTAGCTTCAGCGCTAACTGGGAAGTGCTTTGTTATGCTTTCTGTGATACAAACCACACAAAAAAAACCTACATTTTTTTTTACCCGTAATTCACACTTAACCTTGGTTTTGTGACGTTTCTCAATCTGGAAATAGAAATGTTCAGAAATATTCATGGTGGCTGGAGAATAATGGGAATAAAAGAAGAGCACAAGGTTGAAAAGACTGACTTAGGACCCAGTATTGGATTCAGATCAATGAACCCTTCTTGTGTTTTACAATTAATCCATCTTTAAAAGAAAAAATCAAGGGCCTAAAACAGAACTGGCAGGATCAATCCATTACAATACAGGTAGTCCTCAATTTATGACCACAACTGAGCCCAAATTTTCTGTCACTAAGCGAGACAGCTGTTAAATGAACTTTGCCCCCATTTTACAACCTTACTTGCTGCAGTTGTTAAGTGAATCATTGTAGTTGTTAAGATAGTCACCCGGTTGTTAAGTGAATCTGGCTTCCCCCATTGACTTTGCTTGTCAGAAGGTCCCAGAAGGGGATCACAGGACCCCTGGACGCTGGAACTGTCGTAAATATGAGTCATGTGATCATGGGTATGCTGCAATAGTTGTAAGTGGGGGAAACGGTCATAAGTCACCATTATGTGACATTTTTTTCAGTGGGCGCGGCTCCGGTATGACGAAACCGGCCCACAGACCAGCAGTTTGACACCCCTGCATTAAATGGTTCCATCTCGTTTTAGGTTCAAACAGCCTCATTCATCCAAGCCAAGAGCAGCTCCCAAAGAGATGGGAGTTGGTGGCTCAGAAGAATCATCACCATCACCCAAATTTAAGTAAATAAATAAATAAAAAACCGAATGCAAGTCTGTATGAGAGCAGGGACCATTTCCTTCCTGTTAATTCATTCTTCCTTAAATTTGTTTAGAAAACCTGCTAGGAGCAGTTAGCTTTCTACAGCATAGGTGAGTTTTGGGAACAGCTTGAGGAAACGTGAGTAGACGCAGGTGAGCCTCTGACTCATAGGCTGCATGCAGTCACTGCCAGCCCAAAGGTAGTATTTCACTTAGGTCTTCCCACTGAAAGGTGTGCGTTGCAAACCTGCTAAGGTTGTTTGCCAGAAAGACAATTGATCCAGGGAATGCATGCCAGCTGCCCTAAGGGACCAAGTTAACATCTGGTTCAGAGAGCTAGCATCTAAACAGACAGCACACACTCACGCGTGTGCACGTACACATACACACAGAGACACATCACACACACACATATATATATCTAATGAGAAGAGAGGACTCCTTGGAAAAAAATCATGATGCTGGGAAAGACAGAAGGCAAAAGGAGAAGGAGACGACAAAGAATGAGAATAGAATAGAATAGAATAGAATAGAATAGAATAGAATAGAATAGAATAGAATAGAATAATAGAATAGAATAGAATAGAATAGAATAGAATAGAATAGAATAGAGCTGGAAGGGACCTTGGAGGTCTTGTAGTCCAGCCCCCTGCTCAAGCAGGAGAACCTACACCATCTCAGACAGGTGATTGTCTAGTCCTGTGGTGGCGAACCTATAGCACGCGTGCCACAGGTGGCACGTGAAGCCGTCCCTGTAGGCACGCGCGCCATCACCCCGGAGGGAGGCGGGGCCAGGCTGCTCCCCTCCACCTCACCACGTGCGCCTGTGCTCTCTTTCTCTCTGCCCTGAGAGTCAGAGAGCAGCTACAAGAGCTGCTGGGTGGATCTGGGCTGGATGGTGGAGGCATCCAGGTAAGCCTCCGGAGCGATTTTTGCGGCGCCCCAGCAGCCGGATCCGGGCTCCAGAGGCCTGGAAAATGCTTCTGCCGCCCGGTTCAGCTGTGGGGGGGGGGCGCGAAATAGCTCTGCAGCCCTAGATCCAAGCCAGCCATGCCCACTCAGTAGGCCACGCTTACCCAGTGGGCCATCCACGCCCATCCGGCACCCGACGATGAATAAATGGGGTTTGGGTTGCAGTTTGGGCACTCGGTCTCTAAAAGGTTCGCCATCACTGGTCTAGTCTCTTCTTAAAAATCTCCAGTAATGACCTTGGATGTCTTCTAGTCCAACCCCTGCTCAGGCAGGAAACCCTATACGAGGGGTGTCAAACTGCCGGCCCCCGGGCCGGACGCGTCATCCCAAAACCGCGCCCACCCCCATTGCCGGCAATGGAGAAAAAGCTCCGATATGTCGCACGACGTCATGTGACGTCGCGAGTTTGACAAATGGCTGTCCATTTTCTTCTTAAAACCTTCCAGTGTTGGAGCATTCACAACTTCTGGAGGCAAATCTTTCCACTGATTAATTGTTCTGTCAGGAAATTTCTCCTTAGTTCTAGGTTGCTTCTCTCCTTGATTAGTTTCCATCCGTTGCTTCTTGTCCTGCCTTCAGGCGCCTTGGAGAATAGCTTGACTCCCTCTTCTTTGTGGCAGCCCCTGAGATATTGGAACACTGCTATCATGTCCCCCCTCGTCCTTCTCTTCATTAAACTAGACATACCCAATTCCAGCAACCGTTCCTTATATCTTTTAGCCTCCAGTCCCCTGATCATCTTTGTTGCTCTTCTCTGTACTCTTTCTAGAGTCTCAACATCTTTTTTACATCGTGGTGACCAAAACTGGATGCAGTATTCCAAGTGTGGCCTTACCAAGGTCTTATAAAGCAATATTAATGCTTCACGTGATCTTGATTCTATCTCTCTGTTAATGCAGGCTGTTAATGCAGCCTCTGTTAACGTAGAAGGATACAATACTTATTTTATTCAATAGTTTGTTTCTATCTGACCTCAGGGCTATAATAAAGAAGTCTGAATTTAAACTTTAAATTTGCCACTTTTGCCACACTTCAGGGGCAGTCAGTGGAAGGAGAAAATATGTTTACTCTTTACAAATCATATAGTAGGGCTATACGTATTCAGCACTAATACGTTTGCTACTCAAAAGGTCCCACATTCAAATAATAATAATAATAATAATAATAATAATAATAATAATAATAATAATAATAATAATAATAATAATAATAATAATAATAATAATAATAGTAGTAGTAAAGTTGGAAGGGACCTTAAAGGTCATCTAGTCCAACCCCCTGCTCAGGCAGGAAACCCTATACCATTTCGGACAAATGGCTGTCCAGTCTCTTCTTAAAAACTTCCAGTGTTGGAGCATTCACCGCTTCTGGAGGCAGGTTGTTCCGCTGGTTAATTCCTACCCAGATGTTTGAGAAAGTCTCCCGAAGCCCAAAGGGGACCTTTGATCAGTGACTATGCTAATCTTATTAACATATAAGTTTATTAATTTGTAACCTATAAGCTTATTAACCCATATGTATGGTGCCCAGCCAGAAAATGTGCTCCCAGTGTCTTTACAAAT
The DNA here is from genome assembly GCF_001527695.2 of Protobothrops mucrosquamatus. Taxonomy (NCBI): domain Eukaryota; kingdom Metazoa; phylum Chordata; class Lepidosauria; order Squamata; family Viperidae; genus Protobothrops; species Protobothrops mucrosquamatus. The sequence goes on along the minus strand of NW_015390911.1, from coordinate 19,709 downwards.
CAGTGCAGTTTGTCCATCCTGGCCTGGTTGCTATCTCAGCACTGCAAGATCTGATCAAGGGCCATTTGAGTCATAGTATCATAGAATTGGAGAAGCATGGCATTGGAGAACTTCTAGTCCAGGGGTCTTCAAATCTGGCCCTTTTATGACTTGTGGACTTAAACTCCCAGAATTCCTCAGCCAGCATGCCTGGCTGAGAAATTCTGGGAGTTGAAGTCCACAAGTCATAAAAGGGCCAAGTTTGAAGACCCCTGTTCTAGTCCTTCCAAACTTGGCAACTTTAAGACCTGTAGACTTCAACTCCCCAGAATTCCCCAAACAACATGTGGAATTCTGGGAGTTGAAGTCCACATGTCTTAAAGTTGCCGAGGTTGAGGAACACTGTTTCAGAGAGTAGCCTGGTCCTCTGTTATTGTTTTCCCCAGGACTTAAGGAATGTTCCTGCCTTTCTTGTCTTCTCTAATGGCTTCTGAATATTCCCTATAACAGGGGTCTTCATTCAAACCTGGCCCTTTTATGACTTGTGGACTTCAAATCCCAGAATTCCTCAGCTAGCGTGCCTGGCTAAGGAATTCTGGTTGTTGAAGTCCACAAGTCATAAAAGGGCCAAGTTTGAAGACCCCTGCCCTATGAGGTTATGCTCCTTTTCAGGCGCTCACAAGGACGAGGTGTGGAGAGACCCCATTTCTGCCATTGGTCTCAGAGACATTCACACCCAACCATGATGATGCCAAATGTGCATTGTGATGTCACAATGAAGGTTCTTCCCTTTTCATATTTGCATTATTACAGATTCATGTATGCAAAAGGCAGGGGTTGTGTCACCATGCCCATTTTATCCCTTGCCAGATGTGGATACCCAGCTCTGGATACCCAGCTGTGGACACCCAGCTGTGGACACCCAGCTGTGGATACCCAGCTGTGGATACCCAGAATGCCTCCGCCATTGGTAAGTGGAGTCCTACAGTCCCATTAAATCTTAATAATTTGGTTGCATCAGACGCAAGGAAACACCCAACTCCCAATAGAGAGATAGATCCTTGATTTATCACCATTTGTTTAGCAACCATTAAAGTTACAACTGCACTGGAAAAAGTGGCTTACAACAGGTCCTCGCACTTATGACCATCACAGCATCCCCTACAGTCACATCATCAAAAATTTGGTTGCTTGGCAACTAGCAGGTATTTACAACAGCTGCAGCATCCTGGGAGTCAGGTAGTCACCATTGGTGACTTTCCCACAGACTTCTGACAAGCAGAAGAGAGATTCACTTAATGATTCACTTAATAATTATAGTGATTTGATTAACAACCATGGCAAATAGGTCATAAAATCGGACATGACTTATATTACAACTGCCTTGCTTAGCAACAGAGATTCTGGCTCCAGTTGCCCTCATCAGTCAAGATCTCCCTGTAATACATTGCTGTTACATTTATAATAATAATAATGATAATGATAATGATAACAACAATAAAATTGGAAGGGACCTTGGAGATCATCTAGTCCAACCCCCTGCTCAGGCAGGAAACCCTATACCATTTCAGACAAATGGCTGTCCAGTCTCTTCTTAAAAACAACCTGGAGGCAGGTTGTTCTACTGGCTAATTGTTCTAACTGTCAGGAAGTTTCTTCTTAGTTCTAAGTTGCTTCTCTCCTTGGGAAGAGACTGATCAGGGACTGATTCTTAAGTATGGGTGGTGGGACATAGAAAGTTCTAGAAACCGCTGCTGCAAGCTGGCCATTTTATCACAACCTGATACATATGTACATTTTTCCAAAAAGTCATGTGTCTTAGCAAACGTTTCCCTTAGTTTATAACAGAGGTCTTCAAACTTGGCCCTTTTATGACTTGTGGACTTCAACTCCCAGAATTCCTCAGCTAGCATGCCTGGCTGAGGAATTCTGGGACTTGAAGTCCACAAGTCATAAAAGGGCCAAGTTTGAAGACCCCTGGTTTATAAGTTATAAGTTGTTGTTTTTTTTAAAGCAATTACATCAAGAATAAGCGGAAAGCTTCAAAATTACTTGCTCAGAGGCAGGTCATATGGTCAAGGTTTTGAACAACGTGACTGCTTTTAAAAAGTATTATTTCAGCTGGGAAAGTGTTTTTATATAACAGTCTCTGCAGATTATAGATAGCAACATATTCTGCCAGACATATAAAAGGTCTTTTGTAGAACACATTTGCTTAAAATTGTCCATCTTGTGTATTATTGTTGTTTTGAAAATTGTCTTTATTTGTTGCTGTTGCTACTTTCTGTGGTGGAAAACTTAGAAAAGTTGCCACAATAATTTAGCTTGGGAATTTATAGTGGTCGGTGAGCCTATTTTTTTTAATCCATCGTGGAGGGAAGGTAATTTGGGGTGCCTAACAACAACTGTCCAAGGAACTGAGATCCTTAGAGGTCATAAAACCGTAATTGATAAAATAAAAAATCTTCATGCAACACAGCACACCTGAAACACATCAGCAAATGAGGGCATAGCTGTTAATGATTAAGGAAATATTGCACTGCAACAGAAGGTCTCAAGATATGAGACTTGGACCAGCATTTCTCAAATTTAGCAACTTGAAGAAGTGTGGACTCCCAGAATTCCCAGCCAGTTATATGAGAGGGGGGGGAATGTTTCTTCTAATCAAAGCAAAGTAACAAAGGTTTCCATCCAATCAAGATTAAGACAGTCTAAATTTGAGTTGGAAGCTGATTGGTAGCTAGTGCAGCTGCCAATAAAATTGACAATGGTGTGGTTAGATTTCCTGCTCATTCCCAACAGCTGGATCACCAAGCATTATTCTGTTAGCATCTCCCAATCCAGCCTCTATAACCTTTCCTATCACTTGAGCTCGGAGAAAAAGCTAATTCAGCCAACTCTGATAGATCAGGAGTCAAGAGTTTGTAAACAGCCTCCCAATTAGCTACCATTTAGGAATTCAAAGATCTTTACAGGTTGGATAGTGATCCTTTAAAACAGTGCTTCTCAACTCAGCAACTTTTAAGATATATGGACTTCAACTCCCAGAATTCCTTAGCCGTGGTGTTCTCTCCCTCCCTCCCTTCCTTCTCTCTCTCCTCCCAATGAAGGATGGTCTTCTATCGACACTGATATAAAAAGCTTGGACATTGGATAACAGTGCTGGAAGAGACCTTGGAGGTCTTCTAGTCCAATCACCTGCCCATGCAGGAGATCCTTCTGGACAAATGACTGTCCAATCTCTTCTTAAAAACCTCCAGTGATGGTGCACCCAAAACCTTGGTGATTCTTTGGTGTTCTTGTACCATCTCAGCCTCTAGAGATATTTTGAAATCCCATTAATTTTGATTGCCAGCAGCATGGGATGAGAACTATTGGTTAAATCATCTGTAGGAGCCTAGCTAGATGGGAATGTTGCTAACCAGCATTCTGGTAACTTCTTGAGAGAACCTTTTGTTTTCATGTAGACTTTGGTTTTGAGTTTTTTTTCCTCCCTTCAGTTTCAGTTTCCCTCTACTGTTGTTGTTTTTAGATTAAAAAAAAGCAGCTGGTGTTTGTTGTGGTTGCTTGCAAGCCTGTCTAAACATCTTGTAAGAAAAGTAACCAAGTAAAATTAGAATATCTTCTATTGTATTAACATTCTGAGCTTTTCTACTGCCCATGGCTAAAACTGTGGTTTGCTTGCATAACTTCAGCAAAGGCTTTCGTGATTCTTAAGGATTATGCATCTACAGCCCACCACGGGTTATGCAGGATCGCACACTAAATTCTGGCAAAGGTTGTGTACATTTTTCTCCCGCTTCACTGCCTGTGAAGCCAGAGTTGCCAGCATTTAATTGGCAATATTCAGGAACTTTAACCTGGCCATTTTGACAAATGATGTGTTTTGCTAAAAATCAAGTAAATATTATGGAGGCCTATTTCCTCTTATTCTTGCCAATGTTTAACCAGCAATAACAGGATTGTAATCAGGGATGTGGAGCCTTACAGTATCTCCTCTGCTTTTGCAAGTTTTTTTTTTAAGTGTTGTAGCAATGTTTTTATAACACTGACGACATCTCATCTCGCTGTAAAGAAAAGGGTGTTCCATGCTTCAAAGATGAGTTACATGCTGAAATCCACGCATTTCAAAAGCAGCAAGTCTGGTTCTTCAGTTCTCACTTTGTCACTACTTTCTTCTGGAATGCTTTTTTTTGATTTCTTGGGCTTGCCTGCTGTGCTAGGATCTCCCATCCCAAGACACACATATCACACACACACACACACACACACACACACAGAGAGAGAGAGAGAGAGAGAGATCTACCGGAGAGAGAGAGAGAGAGATCTACCGGTATTTATCATCTGAGAGACATAGATGTGTGTGTGTGTGTATAGTGTATGTGTGTGTATACACACATATACACAAATATATCTATCAGATAGACATTCTGATAGACATATTTGTGCATAAAGTAGATGTGTATACACACATATACACATACATGAGATGATAGATGATAGAATGTCTAATAGACGTGTGTAGAGTATGTGTATGTATACACACATATACGAGACGATTGATAGAATGTCTGATAGACGTGTGTGGAGTATATGTATATATACACACACATATATACCTACACATATGAGAATGTCTGATAGACGTGTCTTTAGTGTGTGTGTATACACACATATATACATACATATATATGATAGATGATAGAATGTGTATCTGATAATATGCCTGTGTTTATACACATATACGCACATACATGTATATGTATGTCTATCAGAGATGATAGTTTAATGAGAGATTGAATCCCGCCCGTGTTTAGCTTTTGGGCTTGAAACGAACCCTCCCGTTATCTTCCAGACAGTCGACAATTATGGGGCGTTCGCCTTCCTGTATCCGGAGGGCGCTCGGTTGAGGAATGCCGCCAGTCCGGAAAAGCTGGCGCTGCCGGCCTTGCGCGGTCTCTTGCTCCGCTCGAAAACCTCTCCTAACGCCCACCGACCCCGCCTAGGGCCCGGCCTTCGCCCTCCCTCGCTCCCTTGGCCGCGCGGGGGCAAGAGCCGGGCGGGCGGTGGGAGGAGCCCGGAGAGGAGAGGAGGGCGGGGAGCGGCGCGCGGGTGGTCGAGCCTCTCTGGCGGGGCGGAGACACGGGGGCGTGGCCGAAGGAACGCCCCCTGGGAGGGGCAGGGCGTGGCCCGCCGGACCCGCCTATAAATACTCCTCCCGCAGCGCTGGACATAGGAGAAGCGTGCGGGGTCGTGTGGGTGTCGGTGTTTCGTCTCACTCCGTGAACCTCCGTTGGTCGAGACCGTTGCGCGCTCGCGGAGACGGTGAGGGGGGTCGCCGCCGCCTTTTCTTGCCCTAAATTCCCGGCTCGGTGGGGGTCTCGCTCGGGGCAGCGTCTGAAAGGGGCTCCCCGCCCAGGTGAGAGAGAGAGAGAGCGAGAAGGGCGTTGAAGGGGCGCGTGTTCCCATCATCCGCGACCGGTTGATGGCGTTCGCTCCACGGGGAGGGGGGGGAAAGGTCTGGAAAAAACCAAAACAAAACCGGGCGGTTGGGCTGGCTGGGGAGGATGGGACAGGGAGTCGAGCGCTGGGAACAACGCGCGCTTTGGTGAACCGACCTCGCGGGGTTGTTGTGTGTGTGTGGGGGGGGAGGACCACGCATGGTTGGAGAAGAGGGGAGGGGGAGGCGCGAGGCCCAACAAACCTGGTCCTTCCCCCGCCCCGCTCCCAGTTTACTCCATTCCTTTCGAAAAAGGGCTGTCGGTTTGCCCCCCCCAACTTTTCCCATCTGCTTCCCCCAGACTTGAATTCCTGACACACACACCCCCCCAAAAAAATTGATTTTATTTTGCAGTTGGGCATCCTGTCTCATTTTAATTTTTTTCCCCTCTGCTTCCCCCCCCCCCATTTTTCGTGCCCCAACTGCATGCCTTCCTTCCTTGATAGCAGTTCAATTTAGCTTCATAGGAAATCTGGCAATATAGGAAGAAATTGACAATTCAAGCTTTTCTTTTAAAAAAGAAAAAAAAAAGGTGTGTGTGTGGGGGGAAGCCTTCTCTTGTCTGCTAGGGCAGTGGTTCTCAACCTGTGGGTCGGGACCCCATTTGGGGTCGATCGACCATTTCACGGGGGTCGCCAAGCAAGGCTGTCCGCCATGTTTTCCCCTTTTCCGGCGGGTGCCTTACCTCCCTTGGGCTGGGCCAGCTGGTGGTCGGCCTGCTCCGTCTCTGCCGCTTGCCAGCTACGCCTCGGCCGGCGCAGGGGGCGGAACCACGCATGCGCGGTGCTCCCGGGCAGGGAAAGTCCTCGACTTACGACCGGTTGGGTAGTCCTCGACTTACGACTGGTTCAGTCCTCGACTTACAACCGGTTTAGTCCTTGACTTACGACTGGTTTAGTCCTCGACTTATGACCAGTTGGGGTCGCGGCATTAAAAAGGTTGAGAACCACTGTGCTAGGGTTTGATGACCACAGATTTCTTGGGATGAATTCGGGGGACCCCAGAGGTGCCTGCTTGTTTTGTTAGCTCAGAGTTTGTATGACATCGTGCATTCTCTGTAATTAAAACCTGAATTCAGCTCCCAGATTGTTTTGTGGTTTGATAAAATGTTTTCCCCCACCCTCTCTCTGAAGAGATGGAGCAAGAGAAGCAGCTCCCTTCCTTAATATCCTGTTCTTGGCTAGGTGGGGAGGCAAAATTGTCTTTTAAAAGCCTGTTGCTTTTTTCCCCCCCTTTGCTCTTTTGCCTTGTCCAGAGTGGCAAAATATTTAAGCAAATTCACCTGCTTTTGAGGCAATATGACTGCTTTATTGTGGGTTGCCTGACTTTGGGCATTTAAGTCAGTGTTTCTCTGCCTTTGGGGCAACTTAAGATGTGATTAAGACTCCTTAATTCTGGGAGTTGAATCCATGCATATGAAAAGTTATCCAAAGTTGAGAAACACTGATTTTAAGTGACTTGTTTTAACTTTGAAAAGTGCCTCTTGGCTGGCTTAGGTTGATATGTTCACTCTGTTCAATGACAGTATATGAGACGAGTTGATTTTGCCAACAAAGTGAATATTTGAAGCTTTGGGTTGAAATGAGGGGTCCTTGGTGCTCTCTGAGTTTGGTTGTTTTCTTGCAGACATTTCATTACCCAACTAGGTAACATCATCAGTGCTGGAAGGGAGTGGGGTTTGCTCTCTTTACACATACATATAAATTTATAAAGAGCAAATCCCACTTCCTTCCAGCACTGATGATGTTACTTAGTTGGGAAATGAAATGTCTGCAAGAAAATAACCAAACACAGAGAGCAACAAGGACCCCAGACGTTGATTTTTCTTAAAAATCAAAGTAAAAATCTCCTGAACTGGGCACTAGAGTTAAAATAAGTTTTTCTTGTAGTATTTAGCCATCTCTATCTGTTTAGTAGGGTAGGACACAGGGAGGAAAAGCTGAAAATATTCCCACGGCACACTAAACTTGAATTAACAAAATGTATGTTTACATGGCTTTCTATGCTCCAGTTGTATACTGTCTTAAAACAATGGGCCTGTTCACACAAGGCATTAAGGTAATAGCTGAGTCAGTACTACCCAGCACTGCTCAAGTTAGCAATGTTGTATAAAAAGAACACTAAAAAGTCAATAGGATTCCATTGCCTTCCAAGTACCAGCGATCATTTGCATGCAAATATCAGGTTTGCCTTGTGTTGTATTCGGTTTCAATCTCTAGTTTTCTTGGAAACAACTAGGAAATGATTTGCTGTTATTTCCTTCCAGTGTTTTTCATTTTCCCGATATAACCGGTATCTCTAGCATTTCCTGGTGGTGCCCCATCCAGCTTACAGCTGTGTGGATCCAATTAGCTTTTCCAAGATTGGGTAACTGCTGTGTGCGCTTTCTGCCAATAATTAATCTTCTAGCATTTGGGGACCGGGATATGCAGAGTTCTTCAGGGCAGAATTTGAGAGGAATAAAGTGTTAACCTGTTAGGCTTTGTAGAGGCTTTACAACATGGACTGAAATTCCATGAAGTTTGAAGATAATAAAGAGCAGATTCAAGTGTGAATCTCATAGCCTGGAACATGATTTTAAATAGCCTGGAACTTTTCTAAAAAATCAGATTAGAAAGCCTTTTCTTTCCAACTGTTTTTTTTTTTTCAGTCAGAGGAGGCTGTTTTAATTGCAGCTGGGCTCTTGCTAGAGGGTGTAATAGTTCAACCTTTCAAACTGGTGTGTTCACAATTTATTTGCTTGAGTTGCCAGAAGGCAGCTGCTGCTCAGATAATACTGGCAAAGGGTCATCAGATGGGACTACAGGTAATCCTCGACTTATGACCACAATTGAGCCCAAGATTTATGTTGCTAAGTGAGACCTTTGTTAAGTGAGTTTTGCCCCATTTTACGACTTTTCTTGCCACATTTGCTAAGTGACTCACTGGAGTTGTTAAATTAGTAACAACTAATTTACTAATTAGTTAAGGGAATCTGGCTTCCCCCATTGACTTTGCTTGTCAGAAGGTTGCAAGTGGTGATCACATGACCCAGGGTCACTGCAACCTTCGTAAATATGAGTCAGTTGGCAAAAGTTTGAATTTTGATCACTTGACCATGGGGATGCTGCAATGGTCATAAGTGGGAAAACGGTCATAAGTCACTTTTTTCAGTGCTGTTGTAACTTTAAATGGTCGCTAAGTGAACCGTCGTAAGTCGAGGACTACCTGTACAGGTAGTCTTCAGCTTACAACAGTTCATTTAGGGACCGTTCAAAGTTACAATGACTTGTGACCATTTTTCATACTTACGACCTTTGTAGCGTCCCCATACTCGGGCGATGAAAATTCAGACGCTCGGCAGCTGGTTCATACTTACGACCGTTGCTGTGTCGCAAGGTCACACAATCCCCTTTGCAACCTTCAATGGGAAAGCAGGATTCCCTTCACAACCGTGTAACTAACTTCTCAGTTGCAGTGATTCACTTAATAACCGTGGCAAGAAAGGTCGTAAAATAGGGCAAAGCTCACCAAGTATCCCATTTAACAACAGAAACGTTGGGCTCACTTGTGGTCGTACGTCGAGGACTACCTGTACAGGATGGCTGTGACTGGGAGGGGAGTTAGGCTGTACATCAGCAGGGCTTCTCAAGGCCACCAAGCCTGTGAGGACTTTCAAGTGCGTAAATTTAAGCTGCCTGGAGACCCTCCCAAGATGTGGATTTCAACTCATGATGGCTCAGGAATTCTGGGAGTGGAAGTTGAGTTACTTCTGGAAGGGGCCCCAGCTGCATTTGCATTGCCAGGTGTGGCACTAATCTCTGCCTTCTAGGTGGCACTGAATTCTCTCCGGGTAGCGTGCTCTTAATATGCGAAGAAGAGTTTGCTTTTAGATTGGTGGATCCCTGGAGGGAGAATTCCTTGCATCTGGAAGTCCACCGAGGATCCGGGGCCCTCAGCCTTGTAAGAAGAGGGTCCTGCAAAGCTGCTCACCTGATTTTCCGGGCTGGGAAGGATGGTCACAAGAGAGTCAACCTTTTGCCCTTCCCATTCGGACAGCAAAAGCTCAATATTCCCTTTGCCCTTCTTGGGTAAACAGTCGAAACAGCTGGAATCCTCTGGCAAGTTGGGCTGGCCTTGGAAGGGGGCTCGCTCTCTGTGGGAGGTTCCTTCCTGCCGATTGCAACAAGTTGTGGCAAGCGACTGTTCCTTGGCCCCTTCCGTTGCCTTTGTGATGAGCTGCCTTAGGAATTGTGCCCAGATCGTTTCTTGTTAAAACACCAGAAACCAAGGGTGCATTAATTCCATTCCTGGAATTTGTTGAATTATCAGTGTGTCACCCTGTTCTATAAAAAGCCGCGTTGGGAACAAAAGTATTCTTACGCCTACCAAATGATAGCTGGAAGAAAGCTTTCTATGTGCTTAAAGTTGGGCCTTTCAGATCCTGTTACTCTCAGTCCTCAAATCCCATGGCTCCTAGCTACTGCACCATGCTGGACTTGAGGGTTGCGTGTTCTTACTTTCTGCTAGTCAAAAGTCTAGGCTACCCATATCTGGAACTGCTCTGGGTAGCTTCCTAAAAGTAATATACCAAAACTAACACACCATGTAGCACAAAACACAACTGGTGTGTGAAGGGAGACCACAAAAAAGCCCCAAACTACATAATCTGTCCACTATAAAAGGGGACCAGCCCAGGCCTAGGATTGGGTAAAGAACCAGATTTTCAAAGATCACCAGAAGGTAAGACAAGATGGAGCCATCTTGATTTTCAAGGGGGCTGTTACAAGGTGATGACAGAGAAGGCTGCCTCCTGGGTCTCCTAAGGTGGCATTGGTTAATTGGTGGGGACCAGAATAATTCCCACCAAAGCACCTGAAGGCAGGACAAGAAGCAATGGATGGAAACTAATCAAAGAGAGAAGCAACCTAGAACTAAGGAGAAACTTCCTGACAGAACAATTAACCAGTGGAACAACCTGCCTCCAGAAGTGGTGAATGCTCCAACACTGGAAGTTTTTAAGAAGAGACTGGACAGCCATTTGTCAGAAATGGTATAGGGTTTCCTGCCTGAGCAGGGGGTTGGACTAGATGACCTCCAAGGCTCCTTCCAACTCTGTTCTGTTAAGTGCAGCCTGTTGGAGCAAATGGGGTGGGCAGATATTATGGGGAATAGGCAGTCCTCAAATATGTGGACCCCATGCCATGTAGGGCTTTATAAGTGACAGCCAGCATCTAGAATTGCACCCAGGAACCAACATCTATCTTTGCATCAGTGTATCTTTGATGATATTTCATTGGATCAGACCACTTTTTGTTTTGCTTATGCTTTGCAAAAGAGAAGGGGTCTGGTGGGTCTGGGGGCCAGAATCCCATGTGTGATAGATGGCTAGATCGTCTTGAGCAGACATGTCAAACACAAGGCCCGGGGGCGGGATGCGGCCCGCGAAGTGGTTTCATGTGGCCTGCGAAGCCATCCTGGAAACAGTGAGGGAATGGCCCCCGCTGCCTTGGTCCTGGCCCAGGCCGGCCGGGAGCCAATGTACAATTTTGTGGTGGCCATCTATGCTGAAACGCATTCAGTCTTAGCTCCACAAGGCCGTCTAGAAACAGCGAGGAACCAGCCCCTGCTGTGTCGGCCTCGCCCCCTGGGTGCATGCTGGGGAGGTGTCACCCTTTGTGAGGAATGAAGAAATGGACCATGCCTTGGCCCTTGCCCTGGTCCCACCCCCTTCTGCCAGAGACCCTCAGATCTGTCCCACTCCTGCCCAGTCCCCCACAGGCACCCTTGACGCGAACGATGTAGAGCTGGCCATGCCCACCCAGTAGGCCACACCCACTCCATCCACGCCCACCCAGTAGGCTGCACCCACCCTGGCCACCCCCCCCCCCCCCCCCCCCCGAGGGCAACCACAATGCTGATGCGGCCCTCAATGAAATTGAGTTTGACACCCCTGTTCTTGAGTGTGAAATTTTAAGTTTATAGGTTGAGGCAACCTAAGATTGAGAAGCAAATGCCGGGGATAAATCTGCAAACATACATGGTTTGATAGCTTGGCTGTTTTCCTTTTCTTGTTGGACTTAGATTAGCAGGCTAATTAAGCATTCTTTTTCCAGCAAGAAGCTCTTTATTTAAGTTTTACTGTCGTTCATACCCCATAGGCATAAAGAAAGCCAAGTTGTGAAGACGACTTTTTAGGCCAGTGTTTCTCAACCTTGACAATTTTAAGGCATGTGGACTTCAACTCCCAGAATTCCACAGCCAGCATTGCTGGCTGTGGAATTCTGGGAGTTGAAGTCCACATGCCTTAAAATTGTCAAGGTTGAGAAACACTGTTTTAGGCGGAGTAAAACAGAAACAGTTCAATTAGTATTCTTTGGAATAGCATTGAATTTTTTAAGAGCGTCACATGAGCAGAGACGAGTTCTAGAATTTGAGATCATGTTTTTACATGTAACTTGAACAAACCTGAACGTGGCATTGGGGGGGGGGAGAGGCGTGTTAAGTCAACCTGGGAGAACTTTTGATGGGACCTGCTCATCCTCTCCACAAAATGGCCTTTCAAGATGCTTTATAGATTCAGTCCCCACAATTCTTGGCTCTAAAGGGGATTCTCAGCATTGTAGCAAAGGATTCTGGGAATTAGGAGAGCCCAAACTGAGAAGGTGCTTTTCCTGAAACGGCGACGTTTGCCTCAGGAAGTCACATCTTTATTTTATTCTTTATTTGGGCAACGGGTGCGGTAGCTTTGGTTATCTTGGGCAGGAAAGTGCATGCTTGGACGTGGGACTGAGCACTAAAACCAACACGGCTGAAATCAAAATATAACGCCATTTGGAAAAGGAGCGAAGACAGAGAAGAGACTTTTTTTGCGAGAGGAACATGACTTGGCTATTGCTCCACACAGTTTATCTTTAACTCCTGCCAGAATAAGAAATAGCCAGTTGGTTTTGGGCAGAGATGAACGATTGTCCCACGAAGAATAAACTTAATGCATTCATTCAGGGCAAGGTTTGCCTGGGTGCTTTGGAAATTCAACGGAGAAAAGGCCCTCTGTGCGCAACGAAGGAACAAGGGATGGCAGGATCGTCTATACAACACGGCTGTTGTTTTCCCTGAAAGATGACAAAGGGGCATTCTTCCATCCCTGGCCAGCTCCGATCAGAGAAAGCTAAGTTCTGGATTACACAAGGGTGAAAAACTCAGTGCCATGTTTCAGTTGGAAGATATCTCTCGGCCTCTGCCTTTCTCTGTAGCTGCAGATATTACCAGCTTAATTGTCTTACTGGGGAATTTTAATAATAATAATAATAATAATAATAATAATAATAATAATAATAATAATAATAATAATAGTTGGAAGGGACCTTGGAGGTCATCTAGTCCAACCCCCTGCTCAGGTAGAAAACCCTATACCATTTCAGACAAATGCTACATTGCCAATTGTAAAGCAGCTTTGTGCAACACTTTGCTCCAGTTATCCTGAATTCGACCCTTTTGATCGTTTTCAGGAATGTTTAGCATCTGCAGTTTATGATGTCTCAGCATTTCAGCCTCAGGCCTTCCTGGTGCCGCCTTACCATTCCTTGCTGATAAATTGTTCCCAACTGTCTGGAGGGCACCCAGGAGACTTTTGTGTTCTTGTGTAATTTTTCATCATGGTTAAAGAGCAACCAATGGTTTTTAATTACAATTAACATCGTCTTGCAGATGTTACCTAACTCTTGCAAGTTCAACTTTGGCCCGCATGTAAAGCATTTAATCAGGTGGCCTCCTAGACTGGAACAGGCAAAACTACTGACAAGGTTAAAGGATTGATTAATTTTGGGTTTGTTGAGCTAGAAAGTTGTGATAAAGTTTGGACGCCAATTGATTAATTTTGGGTTTGTTGAGCTAGAAAGTTGTGATAAAGTTTGGACGCCATGGCTGCAGTTGGGTAATAAAAGAACACGTGAGGTTTATAGAATCAGACCTACAGATGTGGTATCCTATCAGAAAATTCATACTTTGGACATACGGGAATGCCTTTGCGGAACTTCATATTCCATAAATGAGCCTACCCTTTTTCAGTAGCTTGAATTTTTTTCATACAATTTTTTTTCTTGTGGTTACTTTCCTGTGTTATGTATCACAAATACATTTTAAACAAAGTAAAACAAATTTTCCTGCTGATTTCTGTGGCTCTGCTTACCAGAATGGTTCTGCCCCAACTATTTTACTATCCCGCATGCAGCCCAGTTACTCGTGTTGTGCTCCAGTTGTATTGGAACTGAATTCCCAAATGGTCTCCATGATGGCTGGGAATTCTGGGAGTTGTGATCTGACTTGTCTAAAAGTTTCCAGTTGCGAAAGGCTTGATTCCTGATCATATCCACTGGGAAACAGGTGGTGCTTTAATTTCCATGTTGGGAATGCGAAAGATTGTGTCGTGGCAGAGTTACATATGACAGAATTAAAATCATCCCAGTGCTAAGAGCGACAGAGGGACATTCTGCTCTGGGTGTTTTGGGCCAGTTGTTTATTGAACTAAAATGGGTTAATCTGATTTGCTGATCAATGACTGGAAATAACATTCGCTGTAGGACTTGGGACCCTTATCTTCATTTGAGAAGCATGGAATGCAGGATAAAACTATTTGCAATCTGCAGATTAGATTTGTTGTTAATTATATGGGCACATGGTGGCTTTTGCAGACGTTAGATCTCTGCTGGGTTGGATGAGATCAGATTTCTGACCCCAGTAGTTGAGCAATATCACCAACAGAAAGTACTGTACTGAATTTCTATCGCGGAGATCAAGGACTTGATGTCAAACCATGACTTGATCTCTTGCCCTGTTTTGAGTATCTACATAGAAAAATCTTGCTTCATAATTCAATACATCCCTTCTTAATGTGGGAAGTCAGCCTCCCCCCAGAGAAGGAAATATTAAAAGGGCAGAATATTATATTTCCTCAAAGGATCTTAAAGAGGCAGAAAAGCATGCCCAGTTTTTCTTAATAGCCCCAAGTCTCCCTCCCCCAAGCAGAAACCAGCTCTGTAGAAATGCAGATGTAATAATCCATTCAGGAAGATTGGAGCCCTCCAGCTAGAAGCTTAGGAAGACAAAGACCCCTAAAATCTACATACCCCACCCAAACTCTAAGACAGGACATAATAGGATTAACCCATCACCACCAGAATGCCAGAAACGCACACTCAGACTCAGATCAAAGTACATGACACAGGAAATGCAAAGCAAATACAAATACAAACAGGAACAGGAAACGGAAACAAGCTCAAGAGCCCCAGAAGGTATAAAAACCCACTCCCTCCTACATGTGCTCACACTCTTTTCTTCCAGAGCCATCTTTCTGTCTGGCTCTCTTTTTCTTATCCTATTCAATAAACTACAACCTTCTTTCTACAGCAGTCGCCCTGTTGTTTATTCCCGGCTTGGACTGGACCCTGATGAAGATTTTTCCTTCAACATTAAGATAACCATTTTGTATCTGATTTTCAGATGGTACATCTTGAGTTTCTAGCGGAAGCGGCGAGAAAGATAGATTTCACAAGTCTTAACGTCTGCTCGTCCACGCTAGTTAAATATAGTGTAGACTAGTATTTCTCAACCTTGGCAACATGCTAGCCGGGGAATCCTGGAGGTTGAAGTCCACGCATCTCAAAATTGCTGAGGTTGAAAAACACTGCAGTAGACCACAGTTTGAGAACTGGAATTTACCTCTTCTGAATTTGATTGCACTCTCTCAAGGTGAAGAGATAACATAGTTTAGAAATGCTCCTAAAGTCACCCAATTTCAATGTCCTGGCTTATTTAGCAGGCCTTAGGAACGGTGATCAACTTGATTTGGCTTGATTTGACTCTATGTAGAAAGGCTACCCTGCCCAGATTTCCATGTGATGGGCAAAGTCCTTAATCTTAACAGAGCTTTTGGACTTTACTCAGAGAAGGAAAATTTGCTGATCAATTTCACCCACAGCCAGAATTGTTTGGTGCAGTGGGTGCGTTCAGGCTCATTAATCCTGGCAGCCTGCATTCTAGGTCATGTTTATAAAGGTTAGAAAGTGATATTTGCTCACGTTGGCCCAAGGAGAGCATGCACTGAGATACTCCTGCTAAGAGAATGTTTGGGGTTTTTTTTCAGCAGAGAAATGCAAAGTGTTTTTAAAGGGGTTGGGTTTTAGAGGAAACCCAGAGATTGCTAAAATGAACTCTGCTGGATTAATTCAGAAAGAAAATAGCTTGTAAATATCAGTGATCTGACCAAGTGCAATAGGTAAAGGCCGCTTGTTTGCACATGGAGAAAAAGGCTGGTTGCTACAGAATTTGCTGTGCATTGAGGTCCGGAAACAGAAACCAACGGTAGCTAAATTTGGCCAAAAGCTTCAGACTTATTTCTAATCTGGCGTGTTCCACTCTGCTTGAAATTTATTCCATTTTGGAATGAGCGTTGGGTCTGTCTTCTGACATTCAAACTGGTCAAGGCAATTGGCAAAAAATAAAAATAAAATAAAATGGATAAATATGGCACCAATAGTCCAGAATGTTCAAAGCATAACATTTCTGCTGTTTGATTGCTCCTCCAGTCTTAAACGTCTGTTTACTAAATGTTGCTTGCTTTTCTCTTCCTTGATAAGACTTTCAGTAATTAAATGACTTCCTGAAAATCAGACGCTCACATACACACACACACACACTCCCCGAAGAACCATAAAGCCACCAAATATTTGCCATTATCTTTGGAGGCGAGAGTTCATCCCCCCTCCCTCCCTCAAAGAGGGTAAACTAAGAAATCATTTGATGCATTTGAAAAGATTATTAAGAGATTAAAAACTTGCTGAAAATAGATTCCAGCAAAGATGAATGGACAAATGGAACAGGCTTGTGTCAGATGCAGAAATCAACACTGAACAAACAATGGACTTTTGTTTATTTCCCTAGAAGCATCAGCAATACAGGGCTTGAAAAGTAGCTGTTTTGTGCAATTCCAAAAATTTGGCATGTATAAACTGTTACTACGCGTGTGGATATAGATAGAACTGGTTTTTGTGTTCCTCTGTCTTCTATCACCCTAATAAAAGGATAAAATCCTAGAGAAATATTATTTAACTGCTGGAAAAATAAAATAGATTTGCAGTGTAGTGTGTTATCTGGAGGCAGATTTTTTTTTTTTTTTAAAAAACAGATTTTGGGCAGATGTTTTATTTAGCATGTTGCAAATGGGTGGGGTTTTTTTTAGTCCAGTGCTGTCTTCTGTTCCCAAAATTTATATTGCAAGCAGCAATCCTCAGTGAAACTGTAATTGCAGATTTCCTGCTTTCTTTGGTAGCGTTCCTTCCCTCAAACAGTTATGGTGGGTAGCATAAAAGAAACATTTGGAAGTTAGGACATTGGGTTGTGTTTTTTTTTTCCCTTTGTGGGACCTTCTGAGTTGGTACAAGGAAACAAGTCCTTCCACTGCTTAAACTTCTAAATAGAAAAGATCCTTGGCTCCATTTATTGAGAAAGGTATAGTTTTATTAGAAGTCAAGCGTATTACATAGTCAGAACTGAGAATTGCATGCCCAAATCCCTAAATTCAACTTTTCCCTCCCTTAATTGCCTCCCATTGCTGACCCCCTCCCTCCCATGACCAATCAGGTTCAAACAAGATGTTTTCAGAATGATCACTTGTTGCTTAGGCTGGTATGCAGCTGCCTTCTTCTCCCAGCCAGGTGACCTTGAAGCAGCATCTCTGGGTGATACAGAAGTTACTTTTGCTTTCCCCCCCTCCAGCATCTCCCCCTCCCATCCATCCTCCCCAGAGTCTATGGCAGACTGTCACCATGAAGCACAAGCAAGTGTGAGGTGACAATTGACATTTTATTTTACTTTAGAATACAAGTGATTTTCTGTTGCTTTAATCAAAATCAGGTCACAAAAATGATTTCCAATTGCATATGCAACATAGAGAACATTAATAAGCAACATCATTAGCAGTGTCTTCCATAGCATTACTGCTCTGATAACTAAATTCTGACAGATCTTCTAAACCAGGGGTAGGCAACCTTGGCTCTTTTATGACTCGTGGACTTCAACTCCCAGAATTCCTGAGCCAGCATGGCTCAGTTTGGAAACCTCTCCCTTTCCCCTCAGCATGGCTGGCTCAGGAATTCTGGGAGTTGAAGTCCACGAGTCATAAAAGAGCCAAGGTTGCCTACCCCTGTTCTAAACCAACTGAATCAACCGAATCTTATGAACCAACATAAAACTAACCGAGGAGAGAAGCAACCTAGAACGAAGGAGAAATTTCCAGCAGTGGGAACAATTAATCAGTGGAACGGCTTGCCTTGACAAGTTGTGGGTGCTCCATCACTGGAGGTTTTCAAGAAAAGATTGAACAGCCATTTATCTGAAATGGTATAGGGTTTCCTGCCTGAGTAGGGGGTTGGACTAGAAGACCTCCAAGGTCCCTTCCAACTCTGTTGTTCTGTTATTGTGGGGAGCACTGCCAGAGCATACTTGCTTCCAGATACTCTCCCACCACCACACATTTTGGGGATTCTTAACATAGAGTAGATTTATTCAAGTTCAATAGAATCTGGGTAGCATGCTATAAAAGCAGATAAAAACATTAAGCCAAGCGGACAGCCCAGACTGAACTCACAGAAAACAAAAAATCAAACAAGATACATCAACTCCAGGCCTGGGACCAAAGCCAGTTTTTCAGAGCTTTCCAGATTCTTAGGAGCAAAGATGCAACCCTTCTAGTTGGAGTAAGCAGTCCTATAGGTATTCTGTCCCCAAGACTATATAGGTTATTACTACAACTTGAATTGCACCTAGTCACAAACTGGTATCCAATATACCACCGTGTGGTATAATCCAAGTAACTCTTCCTCCTCCCATTTCCCCCCTCTACCCTGTGAGGTAACTTAAGGTGGGGAGCTTCCATGGTTGAAGATAGACTTGAACCTGGATATCCCCATATAATAATAATAAAGTTGGAAGGGACCTTGGAGGTCATCTACTCCAACCCTCTGCTCAGGCAGGAAACCTTATATCCGTGGTGGCGAACCTATGGCACGCGTGCCACAGGTGGCACGCAGAGCCCTCTCTGTGGGCACGCGCACCGTCGCCCCAGTCTTCAGCTGGGTTTTATAAAACCTTTTTGCTTTAGGCCTCCGCTACCGTGTGCAAAAAAAAAAAGGTTCAATCAATCAATCAGTTTCAACTTCTCGCGCGGAAAAAAAATATCTCACAAAGTTGGAATTGATTGATTGAACTTTTTAGTCCCACCCAGTCTGCCATTATCACTGAAGCCATGCCCACCCAATGGGCCACGCCCACCCAGCACCCGACGATACCTAAGTGGGTTTTGGGTTGCAGTATGGGCACTCGGTCTCTAAAAGGTTCGCCATCACTGCCCTATACCTTTTCAGACAAATGGCTGTCCAGTTTCTTCTTAAAAACTTCCAGTGTTGGAGCATTCACCGCTTCTGGAGGCAGGTTGTTCCACTGGTTAATTGTTCTAACTGTCAGGAAGTTTCTCCTTAGTTCTAGGTTGCTTCTCTCCTCGGTTAGTTTCCATCCGTTGCTTCTCGTCCTGCCATCAGGCGCTTTGGAGAATAGCTTGACTCCCTCTTCTTTGTGGCAGCCCCTGAGATATTGGAACACTGCTATCATGTCCCCCCTCGTCCTTCTCTTCATTAAACTAGACATACCCCATTCCAGCAACCGTTCCTTATATGCTTTAGCCTCCAGACCTCTAGTCATCTTTGTTGCTCTTCTCTGTACTCTTTCTAGAGTCTCAACATCTTTTTGGCTTGAACCATATGGTTTTGCTTTGGGGTATTGTGTGCTGTCTCCCTCACCAATGTATTGGGAAGAGGAATTGAAACAGCTGACACTGAACAATTTGCATTCTTTGGTGAATTAAATGTAAAGGGATGCAGAACAAAGACGAGGCTAACCTTGAGGACTTCTGCTGGCCTCTTCCAACTCTGATTCTCTGAAAACTCCATATTCAAATATTTTAAACATTGCATTGATGGTCATTATTGGGGAAACTAGATGATCTGTTCCATAAATAATACTGAAAAGAGATATATTTTGACACTAGATCAAATGAAAGACAAAACGTTTAGATTTTGAGGGTAAAATGGGGTAGCTTGCAAGAAAGACCCACCTTGCATCAAGCCATGATAGTTAAGCAATCTGTGGCTTAATATAAGGCAGTACACTGAACTTAACACACAACTGTGGGCTTAAC